>NW_028301554.1:4305000-4547500 GCF_042242905.1 Orbicella faveolata
ACGTTAAACTGTACGAGTTTCTCGCTTTTGTGGGCTGTTGCGAGGAGGTCTGGTATCTCAAGTGTTGCATGCAGCACAGGCGAGCCACTTCGCTCCAGATTATACAGTTACAGTAGTGTGTACATAAAATATCAAACACGAAAGACTGTCTTTGACCGCATTTCCAAACACCGAGGAGAGGGTTGAAATTACGCCTCGCAACGGAGTAGTTTTAACGAGCTTCGACGTGTTTGGAAATGTGGTCAGACACTGTCAAGTGGTTGATATATATTCTCAATCAAAACGAAAACGAAGGAGAAAATGGGGAAATAAAATTGTTAAAATCTATGCCAACGAAGATCAGATATCCAAACACCGTTACGATGTTGATTTCCTTTGTTTAAACATGACAATTACATCTACCTTTACACAAGGTAAACAGAACGAAGACACTTTTAAAATGATTCTTTAATTTTTTTTTAATTCAGCTCTCCGCGAAACCCCTAGTGGACTCACAAGCTGGCTCTCCAAAGCGTTTTCCGTTCTTCAGAAACACCGGACAAGAGGATGCTCAAAACATCAAGACGGATTGTGAGCTCCCGTCTGCTTTGTTCTCTCCCACGCTAGAAACACTTTTGTTAAACGACAACAACTTGCAAGTGGTGCCCTTGAGTATTTGTGGTCTAATGAGCCTCATTGAATTGGATTTAAGCAAGTAAGGAAACAAATTAATAAATATATTGTCAGATGCTGGAGGCACATGTAGTTTGCTTGCAGGGCCGGCCCCCCCTCTCTCCCTCTCTCCCTCTCTCCATACCTCCCTCCATCCTCCCCTTGACTTCCCGTTCTCTTTGTTATATGCTCTCTCCGCATTCCTTCTCTCCTGTCCTTTCTTTTTTTACGATAACTGCAGAAATTCTCGCACGCTCATTGGCTAATTTTCATTGTCAATAAGCGCCGGGACAGACACATGAATTTATAATTTATGCGATGCGTCAACGAGCGAGAGCGGACAATTTGTTATCGGAAAAAACAAATTGACGTCAGTTTTTCATGCGTCTGTCCTGTTATTGACAATGAATCTCGTCATAACACTGTCAAAGTAGTCTGCGGATCCACTCGGCTATCGCCCAGTGGATCCACAGCTATTTTAACAATGTTATGACGGAATTCATGATCAATAACAGGACAGACGCATGAAAAACTGTCAACTTATTAAATGTACATTATTTTGTCTTAGGTGTTTAATGAGGGCGTAGGACTGACCCAGTACAATAGAACTACCATGTACTCGACCTAACATAAATCTAAAACGACACAGCCTTGGTCGAGAAATCGTTCAACTGACACTTCACTGATCAGAAATACTTTGAGTAATATCTTTGTCTCGCATTAATACCGTTCCTCCTTTTGCAGTAATCCTGACATGCGAACACTTCCTCCTGAACTTGGCAACTTGCGTGAGTGCTGGCAACTTAGATTAAACAAGTTAAATCTTCAAGGGATCCCGAAGCACGTGAGACCAGGTACGTGGCGTGACTTGCAAGAATAGGTTACAGTTTTTCTCTGTCGTGCACCTTAGACTGTAGACACTTCTTTTATCATTCAGTCGCGAAGTCTTGCCACCAAACAAAAAGTTTAATGAGCTAAACAATGGCCGTGCACGTGCGTTATAAATCTTTGCACATTTCTTTGCCGTTTCTGCACAACAACGTGAAATGACTAAGTTCTCCGTATTTTGGAGAACCCGAAAGACGACGGCTTATTTTTCGTACTTTCATTTGGAATTGTAAACTTGCGTTGCATATTTAGCTTGAGCAAGTTCTGAGACCAGAAGACGCTCTGAACAGATCTAGACAACTGCGAAATTCGAAGGTAAAATATAAACAAAACAAAGGTCGAATATCCGCTCTCCTTTCACAGTGTATCTCGATCTCACCTCACCAACCCGCATATGTTTTCATTTAGGTGAAAATGGTGTTCGATCTAAAGACACTCTAGCTTATTTACGAGCTACTCTGCGCAAGTCAGTGCCGTATTACCGTATGAAGCTTATGGTGATAGGGCTGCAGGTGAGATGGCCGGAATAAATTATGTGACGAATAAATTATGTGATAAACTATGTGACTGCCGGTGAGATGGCCAAAATAGATTATGTGATAAATTATGTGACTGCAGGTGAGATGGCCAAAATAAATTATGTGACGAATAACTTATGTGATAAATTATGTGACTGCAGGTGGGATGGCAAGAGTAAATAAATTGTAAATAAATTGTAATAAATTGTGTGATAAATGATGTGGCTGCAAATAAATGATGTGGCTGCAGATCAGATGGCCAGAATAAATCATGGGAGACCAGAAAGCGACCAAATTTTGCGTGCTTGGGAGTATGCGAATCAGAACAGAGAATTTCAGTTTCTCTACGTGTCGAGCTTTAGGAATTGCTGAATATCCTTAGACTAGGCATCTTTGTTAATAAATAAACTCCGTAACACTTTGGACGGGGGTTGGGGAAACTGAAGTCATAAATGATATCACTTTTGCCATTTAGGGTCGCGGAAAGACAACCCTGTTAGCTGCTTTGAAAGGTCAGAAGCTGCCACCGAATCTATCCACTGTGGGGATTGTAATCGATGAATGGCAGGTTCAGGTGGCTTCCAGTTCAAGGTTTACGTTACAGCGCTTCTTAACACAGGTAACGACTGTTTGATCAGGAACTAATATCTCCATACAGTGCTAAGGTTTATGCGACAGTGGTGTGATCGTTAACTACTGGCTGTTTTCGTGCCATAACTCTGCACGTGAATATTTGTAACAAACACGTTGAGAAATGTCGGTGTCAACTTCTAGTTAATACACTCGGGGCCAGGCGAACTCAACACAATTGAGAAAAAAATCGTTACCTCCTTTACGCCCTTTCCCAACAAGCTAAAAAGTCGTTGCATTGTTACATGATCATAACCCCCTCTGTCGAACCTCTTCCAGGCGTTCATCTAGCTGGGGCCCAGCGCGAAGAAATAGGGAAGAAGCGCGGCGTGAGTAGGTGAGGGAAGGCTTGTTCGTTCGCTCTTCGCACTAGGCCTCTCTCTCCTTTTTTTTTTTTTTGCTCGCCGTTTTTCCCACTGCGCCCTAACTAACTGAACGCTTGGGAGAGTCTATCTTATGACGTACAAACCGTCCCTGTGTTTCGCTCAACACACATTCGTCTTTTGTCTTATTGTCGTGGAATTCTGAATTCTCTACCTCGTCTAGTTGTATCTAAACATGAACGAAATTCCTCACAGCGCTGAAACCCTTCTTAGTTTAATTTCCACTACTTAGTGTATGTTGTGTACTACTTTCTTGCCTTGTAGAGTGACGCGCCATTGATAACATTCAGCACCTGGGATTTGGCGGGACAAAATGTGTATTATGCCGCGCATCAAATGTTTCTCTCGCCAAACACTCTCTACCTGGCTGTGTGGAACGTGACGCACGGAGAAGAAGGAGTGGAGAGTCTGCGGCGCTGGCTTCTAAACATACAGGTGATAATTTTGATCCTTTTGATTTAATTTTAAGGACGCACTGAGATAATCCTGCGAATAATTCCGTTGCAGTCACGTTAAACCAGACCTAACTGCCCATGATAAGGCGGTGGATTCTTGATCGAGCGATCTGGGTCCTAGCCTGATTCGCAGACGGTCCAGGTCGCTCGCGGCCGTTTGCTCGAGCGACCTGGACCGTCTGAGAATCAGGCTATCTTAGTCCGAGTCCTGGCCATTGTCATTATGTTGCGTTCTAGGGCAAGACATTTAACTCTTTCAGTGCCTTTCTCCACCCAAAAGAACAAAAAGAAAAAGATACCAGCGATTTGTTGGTTTAACCTTATAAAATGCTTCGGGTAGCGACACGAAAAAGTTTACTCTTATCCGTTGCCTAGACACACAGTTAATACCAAGTCACTCTCTTCTTCTCTTTTCCAGGCTCGCGCTCCCTTTTCCGAAGTTCTGATTGTCGGAACGCACCTCGACTTACTGCCGAAGAAGAACCGACAAGCCCGCGTCGATGCATTGAGGCACAGTCTCGCGGTGAAGTATCTGGACAACCAAGGGTTTCCGAAGATTGTCGGAAATATCGTCGTGTCTCCGACCACTGGCGAGAACATCCAAGAGCTGAAGGAACTGATTTACAGTAAGGCGCTGAAAGTGAAGGATCTCGGAGAAAATATCATTGGTAGGAGGGTGAGTGTGCCTTGAATTACCTTGTATATAAACTGTAAACGGTCATGTTCTTTATTTTAGTTTCTTCAAGATACCAGGAAGAATTTATCAAGTACCAAAGCTAATCTGCGTGTGAGTAATTAGGCATGTAACCTCTTACATAGACGTTCTTTGGGCTCGTCACGCAATCTTCTTCGTGGAGGAGGAAGATTGCGTGACGAGCCCAAAGTTGGCATGGGAAGGCAAAGCAAGTCAATTATCAACGCGCTGCCATCTCGAACCTCAAAGTCCGTCTTCTGGTTTTCCGCGTAAACGTTATATGACCTCGTCGTTTATTTCCCGCGCTAAGTGGTCTTGTGGCAAGTCTTTGTTGAACGTCGAGTTCGCCCCCAACTATTAGTGTTCGTGTTTACGTAGTTGTTATCGAGTTATTAAACGTTTTCGAAGAACCATTTCAGTCTATGTATGTTTGAGAAGCTTAGATGACGATTGTTCGCTTGTTCACGTGCGCATAGCAACAAAGTCAAACGGTTACCGGTCATCTTGCACCAACGAACTCGCCAAGCGAAGGTTCCTCGCCAACAGTAATCTAATAAGGCAGTGGATAAAATAAAATAGTGAATGTTTTGCGACAATCTCCTACACATGTGGTGAATTAGTAATTCGTGTTCGGCAGGTCCCACAAAGCTACACAGACCTACAGCAGGCTGTCATACAAGAAGCTGAGCGGCGAAGATCCACTGGTGAACCGCCAATACTGCTGGAAGATGAAATCTTGCAACTCGCTAAGTCCAGTCCACAAAACGACATCTTGGACACAGAGGAGCTGACGCTAGGTAAATCTGTTTGACTGAGCCTGCGTGTAGCTGCCAGCGGCATGTTGCTAAGTAAAGACACCTGTGCTGATGGCGTCAAGATGACGTGACAGCAACTCGTTCCCGTGGTCTTTGGAAACGAGGCTGGCCTGCTAACTTTCGGCGGTTTGTGCTTTGTTTGCATTGAAAATTCGTCGTTTAATTTTTTGAGCAGTTTGTAGTTTCTCCCTAACCTTTATGGCGAACCCCTGATTTTCAAATGTTTTATGATCTTTTTCACCCTTTGTGAGTTATGACTTTGCCTGAACTATAGATATTTTTTATTTGAAATAGTCCTTTACTAAGTGAACTGACATTGAAAACATATTTAGATTTGGATCCATTAATTCAACAAAAAAGCTCGTTTCCTTCTTATACACCACCAAGTCGCCAGAAAAAAGAACAAGTTTTCTAGAACTCTTTTTCCACAATAACGGCTCTACCAGAGACGTCACACTCAAAATCATTCGCTTCAAAATTGACTGTGGTACTTCAATCTCCATGCTCTCTCCCCAAAGGACCGTATTTTTAAACCTAAGAATCCAGTAAATTGAATCTACCCTTAAATTGCATCTTTATCTACCCTGCGACTAGTTGATTTCTCCTACGCCGTTTCTCTCACGTTCGACGTAGAAGAACCCTTGCTTTACCTAATACCCTACCATCTTCTCTAGCTACCAGGTTTCTTCATGAGAACGGCATCCTACTTCACTACAATGACCAGCTTCGTGGTTTAAACCATCTTTATTTCATCGATCCAACCTGGGTTTGTGATCTTATCGCTACTCTGGTCACAATTCGAGAGAGAAACCCTTTTATTGTGAACGGCGTTATGAAGAAAAAAGACTTGGAACTGGTGTTGAGAGACCCCAAGTTTCCCAAGGATTTTATCCCACAGGTAGGTCAAGCTTTAATATTTTCGTGTTTTCTCTCGATCGTTATCTTATTAGAAGCGTTAATCATTAAAATTCGCGGAAGAGGTTCTATAGTCTTAAACAAATATCTCGACGTATTTTGATGTGTACAGAAGTGTCTTCAGTATGTCTTTTATTTTTTTATTTATTTACTTTTTTTTATTTTTTATTTTTTATTTTTTTCGCGAGTGTGTATGTGGTCCTGAAACTTAATTGTGAAAAATTACTTTAGCTTCCCTGCTAGTATTCAAGCACGGCGAGCCATTGAAATCTGATAACAGCGTTACACTTTCCTTTCGAGAAACTGTTACAAATCTGCTAGACAGACAAACTGACGACAGAAGAACAGACTGACTGACGGACGAAGAGTAAGATAGTCGAACGGACGGACGGACTGACTGACTGACTGACTGACTGACTGACTGACTGACTGACAGACTGACTGACTGGCTACTGACTTCCTGACTAAGTGGCTGACTGTCTGACCGACAGACGGACAGAGTAACAGAGTGTCTCATTGACTGACTGACTGACTGACTGACTGACTGACTGACGGACGGACGGACTGACTGACTGACTGACTGACTGACAGACCGACTCACTGACTGACTGACTGACTGACTGACTAATTTAGTTATAAATTGATTGATTGATTAATTACCGGTAATTGATTGACTGTGTTAATGTTTCAGTATCTGCAGCTAATGGAGCGTTTCGAGATCGCTCTCTCCTTGAACGACGAACAGCTCTTAGTTCCATCCATGTTACCAAAAGAGAAACCTGGAATGCAACTTCATCAGCTTCAAAAGTTAATCGCCAAGAAAAGGAAGTCTGTCGATAAGGTATATTTAGAAGTCAAAATATTAACCAGTTAGGGCATGGTATATCGCGTGAAAAAAGCATGATTGATAGAAACAACTTTAAAGAAGAATATTTTTGTCAGTTTTTATGATTCATTTTTTTATTTCTTAATAAATGTTCATTTTACAGTTGGACTGGCCCGCGGATAGCTATGCTAGTCTAGGCGGGCCAGTCTATCAATAGTTACAAATGCTTTTCTTGTTTAATTATTATTATTATTATTATTATTATTATTATTATTATTATTATTATTATTATTTCACTATCACTATAACTATTACTATTGCTATTGCTATTGCTATTACTATTATTATTATTATAAAAAGAATAAAGAATAATAAAAAGGATAATAAAAGAATAAAAGGATTTAACTGGAGATGTCAAGGACAGCGTTCACTCTGCAAATGTCCTTTAGTCAGATAGAGCCGGCCGTTTGTTTCTAGTCATATTTCTGTCTGAAACGCGGCGCCTTGCGCCTATATTCATTACTGGGTCAAGTCCCTGTCAAGACAGATCTGTCACACCGTTATACTTAACCGATTTGTACAATTTTTAAAGAGGACTTCAAATTTCGAAGAAAGAGTGCAATAAGTCTTTTGGCTTGTCCCCAGAGCGCACGCGTATAGAGTCGGCGGTGACTAAATGTGCGACGTTCTGCTCAAAATCAAAAGGAGGAACCAAACAACTGCTGTATTTTTCTCTAATTAATCTGCAAAGTTGTAATCGAACAGTGTAATCGGACAGTTGGCTGTAATCGGACACCTGTAATCGGACAGTTACATGAGCCAATCATTTTAAGTCCTCTCCTCTAAATCCACCAATCACGACATTGATTACAATCACTATAGTAACCAATTCAAGGGACTGACTTTGTAAAATTGTGCAGGTTTAGTCTCCAGTGACTGTTTTGAAAGAAACTTAACAGCCAATTTGCAAGCTGTTCTCCATATTTTTAATTATGATATTTAAAAATGACTATTAAAAGCTCTTTCAAATGAAACTTTTACTTTTGTGGGAAATTGTAATGGTTATGATTAATTGGTAACAGGACATCGTGTCGTCCAATTCAGTCTGTAATCATTCTCGTGATTAACAAATCGGACTCCCACTTCGCGATTGTCCGATTTTTTTAATCACTCGTATGATTACAGACCGAAGTGGACTCCATACAGTCCTATTACCATTGTTAATTGCAGGCATGCGTTCGATTTCAATAATGGTCTCTGAACATTTCTTGAGGGCTAACCGAAAGCATTCTGACCTCTGGCAAAAAGACTTGGGTAATTTTGTATAGCAATTGTTCACAGATACTATCAAAATGAAGGTCTTACGTACTACTTTTGGCTTCTTACAATCAGGTTAAGTTATCCAGCAGTCGGGGTAGTTCATACGATAGTAGAAGCGTCAGCACAGTGCGCAGAAACTACCAGATGGCCTACACACCCAGCGGGTTCTGGAGCCGACTCATTACCAGGCTCATGGTGTCGGTTCAACGATGGCGCGCCATTGAGCAGATCAAGGAAGAGAGCTATTCGTTGGTTTATTGGCGCGAGGGGATTGGGGTCGTGTACGAAGGTGGGCATTTCCTGGTGGAATCTTACAAGGAGTTGGTAAGTTGTTTGACGAAGTTGCGTTACTCGTGTTGCGTTACGCTGTTTGGCGAGCACGCACATATAGAGAAGTTGAAGTTCTGCACCCGGGGTGAGGGACTCCCATGGTAAAAGGTCTAGGATGCTCGTCAGAAAATTTGAATTAAACCCCTAATGTTGGCCAATTTGGGCGTGGTTCAAGCTTTATTTGACCCCAACAAGATCCCACTTAAAACAGAACAGGCTTCAGCTGTTCAGGAAAGCGAGCCCGCGCTAGAAGACCGGACTCGAGAGACAGGCGGAAATCGAGCCTAAAAGCGGAAATGAGAGCGTTTCTTTTATTATTATTTCTTCTAGTACACCCTAAAAGATACTTTGACAGCTAAAAATAGTGGTGTTCCGTCATTAATACCCTAAGTGAGACCAGAATCCCTGATTTATACCCCTAAGCGAGACGAGGAGCATCCCCGACCTATGGGTGTACCCCTAAGGGAGTATGTGAGTACCCCTAAGGTTTCTGGGTGAGGTTTCTAGGTCAAAATTCGAACTGTCAGCTTAAAATATTGCGCGTATTTTAACTGATAGCCAAGATCTCATACCTAGATCTCATAGTCATTAGCTGAGAAATGGGTTGAAATTTTTACTGAGCTGTGAAATTGCCAAAAATGTAAGTGATACATATGTAACTGAAATCGATCGTGAAAATTCTGCGCGAAGTTCAAGCGTTACATACTTAAGTTGATCAAACTGTTACGTTTGTGACAGTATGAGTTTGGGTGGGTGAGTGCTCCTTTTTATGGGCTTTCTAGGTATGTGCGGTCCTAAAGGGGGTTGTTTTCAGCCGTTTTGGTCTGAAATAGAGTATGGTTTGTGTGCAAAATGGGGTTGACATGCCCACTCAATTCTTGCGGTTCCTGACATTTGTACATTTACCGTTTTCTTTTGATTTTTGGCCTCTCAGCCTTTCTCAAACCTAGTGAAGGCATGTAAACATTTTCTTTACATTGGTCAGGACTATCAGGTCGGTCAGAAATAGGGTAGGGAAAATCGCAGTTTTGGTTTGAAATAGGTTAAGGGTTTCTGCAAGCCGGCCGCATACCTCTACCCCTGTTTCTGGGAGTACACCCCCCCCCCCCATCTCATTTCTCTAGATGTTTTATTCAAAATGTTCAGAATGTCAATAATCCAATCTAACTAAACATCTTTCCTTCCCAGATCCCTGTCAACCAAGGGAAGGTTGCCTTTCAAGAAATCAACGGCGTTGCCATCAGTGTCTGGTCAGACCAACGCGACTTCTCTTCTCTTGGTTTCATTGTCGACCAAGTTGACGCTCTCATCTCCGAATGGTATCCAGGTAAATATGAAAAATTAGTAACTGGAATTGCTTGACTTATCGTCTTATGTGCGGCAAGAACTAAATTCGCTCTCAATGTTCGCCCATTCCAGTTGTAATATGAAGAGATTGCATACCTAAAGTCTTAGAGCTGAGTAGACAAATGCCAAGCTTTAAATAGCCTATGAGCAGACTTCTCTAGTCGAGGATGAAGCAAAGAGAAAGAAAGAAAGAAGAAAGAGGATAGAAGAGAAAGGAGGAGAGGGGGAGGAGGGGAGGGGGAGGAGGAGAGGGGGAGGAGGGGAGGGGGAGGAGGGGAGAGATTACGCCGCCCCATCTCTCCACCCAATCCCCTTGGCCACTTTACTCTCAGCCGGTACCTTCTCGGCGCTTTCTTCCGCGGTCAGACCCTTCCAGCCGGAGCTTGTTCACAGGCTAAGCTTTGAAGCAGTGACCAGTCGCTCACTCTACTGTGAGATATTATCCATGAAAAACATGAAAATCCATCAAATAAATCAAAGGTATTATAGTTTTTACCGGTCTCTGTCTTCAGCGAGACTGTAGCGGAAGAACGAATGTCAGACAATAAACACTGTGAGAATGGCAGTGTTTAAAGGAGCTCAGTCACGATGTTTTGTCTTTCTTTGCCCACGTACAAAATCTCCTTTAAATGGAAGGAAACTTGAAAATAATAGTTTACTAAGAGAGAAAAACATCAAAGAGATAATAATAAACCATAAAGAAACAAGGATGGTCAAGGATGGCGAAGATTAACACGGATTGCAAACGACGAATTTGAAAAATTTAGGCTAAACTTTTCAAAATGTGTAAACCGTGACTAAGCTCCTTAAATCGAGACTCGTTGGCCTTGATGAACACCTCTTTTGAATTTCGTGGAGCAGTATTCTCCGAGATTTTTGGAAAATAGGATAACCTCGTGATGTATGCCCATATTTTCGAAAAAAAACTGAAAAAGGAATTTCCGTTCTTTTTGATCTTGTTCCCTGAATTTCCGAAATTCTCGATTGAATGGTTTGTGTTTCGGAAATTTGAGAAATTCTAGAATTTTTCGCAAACTTTCCAAGAAAATGTCTGAACAATATTTCTCAGTATCGGAAGTCCTGGAATGTTTTGTTGAATGAAAAGCGTCCCGGAATATACTCACAGTTTGGTTGCGTATTGAGTTCTTCTACATGTATTTTGGACTGAGTAGTTGATTGATTTCACGAAGAATCAATAGAGGATATTACACGGTGGCGAGAAGATATGAATTTTATATTCGAGTGGCAAGAACATTATCTTACAAGTGAGCGCAGTGGCCGAGTGAGATATTGTTCTTGCCACGAGAACATAAAATTCATATCTTCGAGCTAACGTGTAATGTTCTTTTTATTATATAGACATACTGATGACGGCGGTTTTGACGATTATACGAAGATTTCCGACCACTTTCCGAAGATTTCCGAAGATTCTCCAAAACTTGCCCGAAGTTCACACGAACGTTGACGAACATTTTCCGAAAATCTCCGAAGATTACCGAAGATTGCCGAAGGCCTTCGAGGAAGACCCGAAGATGTTTCGATGATACACCAACGAATTTAAGTACAATTTAAGAGACAAACTTGATATCATGAAATCATCGATATCTTCACCAGTGAGGATATGGAAAATACGCCACTCGAGTCCCGGATGTGGTTTCGTATGAGTTTTACGAGTGGTGTATTTTCCGGTAAAACACTCGAGTCTACATAATAAATCAAGATTATTGTATGTTGATCAGTACATTCAAGGCATAGGTTTATCTAGAAGCTTCAGCAATCCAGCACATACTGACATACCTGTTTTTCATTAGGTTTGGACGAGATGGACATGTATGGGCTGCCATTAGTTCGCCGTTTTATCCCTTGTCCACTCTGCACAAACATGATGACGCAGCGTCATTCAATGAAGCGATCCGTTTCCATGGAGTTTCCCCCCAATTTCCACGCGGCGCAGCCTCCACGACCGTACAGCTTCACGCTCCCGACATGCGCTGCGACAGCACTGAATTTTGAAACAATTGCCTGTCCCTACCACCCTGATAAAGTTGTGTCGCTGCAGCACCTAATCCCAGACCTCCTGATGGCGGATCTGCCGCGTCATTTATTGGTGGATCCAAGCCAGTTCAAGTTCGAAGCGAGAGAATCTCAGAGAATTGGCGGTGGGGGGTCGGGTGAGGTGTATCATGGGACCTACCGCAACGAGGCTGTAGCTGTTAAAACATTTCATTCTACGACACAGGCTGGGTAATCACCGACACTTTATGTGTACTTTCTTCTTTATACAATACAACGTCTTGCCTCCTTCACAGACTTTCTTTAGTATCGTTACGAACGCACTTAGATCGTAACTTTGCGCTCGTTTCCAGTTCTCTCCTAGATAGCGGACTTGGGAATACTGGGCCGTCATCCGGATCCAGGACTTTAGGCTCTTTGCATTCACGGGCGCATCGAAGTGAGGGCTCGAGCATGCGCAGATCAGAAGTTTTATCCGTGTTCTCTGAGGGTGACATGGAGGAGGAACTGGAGAAGACCAAGGTTGTCAAAGCATTCTGGGACTTGCGTCAAGAGGTATGAACAAGCATACGAAAACGAAATCAGGGGCATTTTTTTTTTTTTTTTTTTTTTTTGCCGTTTCCTGCCTGTCGAAAGCGTCAGTTTTTTACTAGCCATTAAATGAACTAACGTGAAAGAAGATTTTGTTGACTGGAAATGTAAAGTTCATTGTAAATCTAAATTATGCACTCTGGCCAATATGGCCAATGTACTGCGCGAGCTTTTCCAGGCTATTGAAACATGAAGTGACTTGTAGAATTGCTACTAGCCGCTGGATAGGATGCTTGGCAGTCGCGCCGGTATAAAGTGGCTACGTAGCCTTGACCCGAATTTATGGCCCTTCCGTCTTAAATATGGCGTTTTTGATTACTTTGTTTCTTTCTTTGTTTATTTGTTTAGGTTGCTGTCCTATGCCGTTTGAATCACCCTTGTGTAGTTCGGCTTCTTGCTGTCTCCCTCCACCCTCTGTGCTTTGTGTTAGAGCTTGCTCCGTATGGCAGCTTAGCTACAGTTCTTGATGAACTTTCGTCCAAACGCGAAGCTCTAGAAACTGAAGGAGGGGTAGTGTCCAGGGCCAGGGAGGCCATACTTGGCCGTGAGCTGTCGTATAAGATCGCATATCAGGTGAATTTCTAGATATATTTTAACTTTTCAGAAAAGACTTTTGAAGGAGCTTAGTCGCATCATTTTGAGTTCTTTTAGCCACATACAAAATTACCTTTAAATTAAAGGAAACCTGCAAATACTAGTTTACTAAGATAGAATAACACCTAAGAGATAATAATAAATCATAAAGGAACAAGGATGGTTAAGGATGGAGAAGATTAACGCGGATTACAAACGACGAACTTATAAACTTTTCCAGTTACGCAAACCGCGACGTGACTCCTACATGTAGAAGTGGAGCTGTTTACGGGATGCCTATCTGTGGGGTGGGGAACTGTGGGGACAGTCCCCCTGGGATTTAACAGTGTTGTTGAAACAGGGATATTCGGACTGCTTTTTCATGATGAAGAAGTTGATCACTGTACAATGTACGCCACTGGGATAAGGAATTCTTGATTGGAGCTTGCTCGAGTAGAGGGTGTACAGGCAGACTCGAAGTTCAAAAGATTATTTTACTGGTGTACTGCTTGGTGTTAATTTTAAAACAGAGAGAAGACGAATGCTAAGCTCTTAGCCGTTGTGAAAAGCTGTTACGATCTCTTGGGTTTCTTCAGAAGCTAAGGGTGAGACCTAGCGTGCGTGTGTCCGGACAGAAAATAAATATGCTCACAAAACAGTGTAATCCATGTGATGAAAATATGAATAAATTACGTATGAATAAATTATATACGAACAAATGAAGTATGAATAAGCTAGGTATGAATAAATTGCATACAAATATATTAAATATGAATAAATTAATTCTTGATTTATGCTTTGGCGTGCATCATTGAGTTATGGTACACGCGGGAAGACTAGAGAGCAAGAAATAAGCGAAAGAGTGCTCCTAACTGCACAGCTAAAGGCTTCATCAATCGTTTTATAAGATTGACTATGGAACGAAATGCTTCATGGCGAAGCGAAGTTTCCTTTGCTCACACCATGAGAGTACATCATTGGATTTTATACAACAAGTGAGATACTACGCGCATTCTCATTGGTCGATAGGTGTGTTTAGATGCGAGTATGTAAACACGGTTGTGACGTTTTAGGTTTACGCGTGCTTTTTAGAAATATTTCATAAAAGCAATGAAGCACTTTTTCTGTGTTTACTACCCTCATCAAAACACTTGGGGGTTGGGAGAATTTTCCAAAGTTATGCAAACCCTCGACTGCATCCCGGGTTTGCATAACTTCCTCGGATTCTCCCAATCTCGCTCGTGTTCAGATGAGGCTATGTAACCACGGACAAGCACTCTATTGCTTAAATGATGCACGCTTACGTATACAAGTATACTGAGTTTGATAGCACCGCTTTGCAAGCTATGTTATGATAACTTTTGCTTTTTTTTTTTTACCTCAGGTCGCCAGTGCTATTTGGTATCTTCACGACTGTGACATCATCTATCGGGATCTCAAAGGCGACAATGTGTTGGTATGGTCACTAGACGAGTCAAGTCTACTGAACGTAAAACTTTCCGATTACGGTATCTCCTGCTTTGCCACCCCCCAGGGGGTTGCCGGAGAGGAAGGGACGCCCGGCTATCAGGCACCGGAGATTCGCACCGGGGTTGGATATGATGAAAAGGTAATGGAACGGGAGAGTTGCGGGATAAATGATGTCAGGTTATTCAAGCGTTACCGTGATGTACAGCAGCTGTGTGTATTTGCGCAGGCGCGCGAGGGCAACCTGGTGTTTCCTGGGTTTCACTAAAAATAAATGAGTCTTGTTGCTTAAAGTAGTTCGTACAGCCATTTTGAGATCAAATGTGGCCAAACAAAAATGCTAGTCTTCGAGTGTTTTTCAACCCAAACGTGAAGAAATTTTTATTATTACTTCTCTTAATACAGTCAAACCTCAGTTAAGCGGTCACTATTAAGACGTCAGTATTCAAATTCCCGATTTTCGCTTCCCTTATAATATTTACGATATATTTGACCTCCATTAGGCTGTCACCTCTATCAGACGGACGCGATCATCTTGTAAACTTCCCAGTTGGCTAATTTTATTGTAATTCACCTCTGTTAAACGGTCACCTTGCTACATCAGGTGGTCAACCGGAGCACAGTTTTATGGTCACCAGAAACTTACGCTGGCGCTAAACATAAGTCAGTGACATGCTTCTCCAAATTAAGTAAAGTATCCCCAAATCACAGGCGACCATGACTGATATTTTTCACTAATTCATGTTAGACGTTAACCTTACGAACAACATTACTATAAAACCTGTTGGCTAGTGCGTAGACTTCTTAGAAAATGCAACTGCGTATGTTTCGCATCACCGTTGTTACGAACAATAAATGTAGATTACAGGCTTACTTTTGTTTTCTTGTTCAATTTTTGCCCTATATCTCGCTAAATTTTGATCGCCCTTTTTTTAAACGGTCAACTTCTTTTAATCGGTCACCCAGCTATTTCCTGGGGATGACCGTTTAAGAAGAGGTTTGACTGTAGCTGAATTGTTCAAGAGAAAAATGTTTGTTTAGCGGAAGGTGTAGATCTTATCATTGGCAGCTTGTTTTATTAAACAATTAGATTATGAGCTCTAGAATATTCTAATCGTTTTAGTATAAATCTACTTGTCGTTCAAAACTTTATCTAAATACTCTCCACAGGCAACTCGAAAACGCAAAGAAGCGGCCGCCATTTTGTTAACAAGCGCACACTGCTACGCTACTCACCATCTACAGAATAGGTAGTGAGTAGCACAGCCAATAAGAAAACGGCATTCGTGATAGAACGCTAGTAGATTTTTCCTTATTGCTCTTAGTAGGTGATTGTTCTTCGACTTTTTTGAACACGTTTTCCTCGAGGTCAGAATAAAAATGTGATGCGTTAATGATGGCGCATCCGAAATGTATTCGTGTTCGTTCAAGTTGTGTATTTCAAAACTGTTATTTTAGGCCTAATGCCAATTCGACTTCAGTTCTAGCTGGTACAGTTGAAAGAAGCCGTTTGCTTATTCATCTTGCACTAATCAGAGTCTTGCTTTTTGTTCAGGTGGATATTTTCTCCTTTGCAATCTTTGTGTTTGAGCTTTTGTCTGGAAGTCGCCCTTTTCGTGAATACCGCAACATTATTGACATAAAGAAGGCTATTCGACGAGGAGTCCGGCCATCGCTTGAATCTTGTGATCTAGATACACAGATACCACGACTTGAAGGTCTTATGAGGTAAAATTTCTATCCCTTTGAGGTCTCATTAAGCTTTTTATGGAAATAAAATCAGCTTGTATTGGAAGTGAACATTATTACAATATAGATATTGGGGTCAATGTATACAATATGATACAATCAATAAAAATGATACAAATGTCATAAAATACAATTACAAATACAGTTTAAAGCTAAACGACTTCAACTTATGTTCCTTAAGGGAGCCCCTTCCACTCTTTAATTATTTTGACGAAAAACGAGTGAAAACAGTAGTTAGCTGCAGCTTTTGGTTATCTTAACTTAAGCGAATGGTTTGCCCTTGTTTCATTATGAGAAAAAAATTCAAAGATGTCAGCGCAGTGAAATCCGTTTATATTCTAGCAGGAATAGGTAAGACCTCCTTAATTGACTCGGGGTTATTCTAAGCAAGTATTCTCAACCTCTCATCGTATGACGTCCCTGCTAACTTTCCGTGTGAGAGCATACTTCGAGCTCCTCCATAACCCATACAAGTTCCTTCCTAATTTGCATTGGTTTAACAGCTTGGCTTGTCATTCCCTGCAGGTCTTGCTGGCATCAGTTACCGGAGAAACGGCCTCCTGCCAGCGAGATATTGCAGCTGATGGAGGAACCTTCGTTCTTGTGTCAATGTCGACTCGTGCCTTCAACCAGCGAAGGCTTGCTGGAGAAAGTTACAACGATTCATGGCCTATCGCTGGCTGGCACTGGTAATAAAACGAGTTCATGATATTGAGAAGGCGACTAAAAAACGTGTATACTTTTGTACCCTCCCTAGTTCTTAACTCTTTTGTTTGTTCGTTCGTTCGTTTACTCGCTCGCTCGCAATCGCGCGCTCGTTCTCTCAGTCGGTCGCTCATATTGTCTGCACATTATTCCCTCCCACTGCCCTTCCCTCTGTCTACTATGATTTATCTGTCTCTATGTCTATCTCTCTGTCTGTCTGTTCGTCTATCTGTCTATCTGTCTGGTCGTTTGTCTACGTCTGTCTGTACGTCTATCTGTCTGTTTGTCTGTCTGTCTCTTCACCTTCTATTCCTCTCACATTGCTAAATTTCCTTATTTATTCATTCATTTCATGTTGCACTTCTTCGTTATTTCTTGTCGCCATTTTAATTTCTTTCCTCTTTTTCAGGTAATCCTATGGCTTCCCAGGCCAACGACAGTCCCTCGACCGAAACTACATCCGGCTTTGTGTTACTATGGAGTCGAGAACGTGAAAACCGTTACTACAGTATGGTGAACTGCGAAACAGGAGTGTTCTATACGCACGAACAAAAATGTCCCGGTCACAGAGTGCTGTGTATGACCAGGGTGGGCAATCGGACCTGGCTGGGAACGGAGGTAAGGCAAATCCGTAATTTTGAGAAGGTATAGGGGAATTTTTGTTTACAATATTCGCCTCACTGGCATACGCGCTTCAATTTCTGAACGAGCTACAAAAATTAAATTCAACTCTGAATATTGAAGGAGTGTGACATGGTTAACCGTCCCAAGAAGTATTATTGAGTATATTTTGTGCGGGGCTGGTTTTAAATCTCTACGTTGTACAAAGAATGTACAGGCTCAGTTAGCGCTTTTGCCACGCAGAAAAATTGCCGTTTTTGAAAGCTCATATCTCCTACAATATTACACCCAAAGAGCTATTTCTTTTCTATTAGAGCACTTACGCTACTTACAATACTACAGCTAATTCAAATACTCACAATACTTACTAACATACCTTAATAAATAAACCGTATAACTCATTACTTACAATATCGTTACATAGCTTACAATACTAACTTAAACATACTGTACAATACCTTTATGTTAAAATACAATCACAACGGCAATAGAAAGTTACAAAGAAAGCGATACAATAAATAGTTAGAATACAGTTATTGTTTACACAGGACAAATTGTCCCCCATTTTTGGTTAAATTGATCTAAACTTTTGTTCTTCGTGCAGATATATTTTCTCGTTTCAAATTTAATTTTGATGTTTATCTTAAACCCAGCTAAGCTTGGAAGTATTTGAGATCTTCTGTAATCGCATAGATATAGTTTAGCTATCAATAAGAAATAATTCAGTTAGGGGCATTCTGAAGCTATAATGCCTATTAATACATCTTGCAAGCTAAGATGAACAAATTCTTTTGATAAAGAGTAAAAGTGCAATTCAAAATCTTTCCAGAAAAGCTTTGAGTATACGTTAAAAATTTCGCCAATTAGGAAGAACACAAGCTCTTTAAATGTTTTAACTCTGTTCGTATTTATGCAAAGTGGTGCACTAACGAGGAAGCCATGACCTGGCTAATAAAGTCCCCTACATATTCTGCGCTACGAATTGTTCTATCACATGTCTAAAGAAAGGCCTATTCTCTTCACTGTTATCACAACAACTACTGCATTTAATTTTTAACGTATCTAAATCAGCTTAACCTTTACAATCGAAAGATGGAGTAATTAATTCTCCCTACTCATCTCCAAACAGTATTTTGTAATTGTGATGAGAAATTATAGGTACATCAAGACGATATCACTGCTAAGTTGATGAATTCCTTTCCTCTCGTCTCCTGTCTTCCAGACAAGTCACTGACATGGTAATGAGAAATTTGAAGTTAATCATTGTTTTGAAACGACTTTTAGTAACTCTTATTATGTAGGTAAATTCCAGGTGATGGATAAACATAATTAAGTGCCTTGTTTGTTCAGGGGTGCACAGTGGAGGTGTTCGGACGCAGGTCCTGGCGTTTGCCTTCAACTCTGTGGTCCTATATTACTAAGGCCCCAGTTCTGGCACTGTTGACAGAATATGCGCCTTCAGAAGCCGATTCCTTTGAGACGTCAGAACCACAGGTGGGCATTTGTCATTTACTTTTAACGTGGTTTCTTTTCACTGCAATGCTGCTTGTCAACAATGACCATTTCTGAGATGTGGTCGTCGATAATTGTGCTTTTGTTTTTGTGTGAGGTGCGGTCGTCTAGTGGTTCGACACTGATCATTGTGTTGTTCCTGGGCAAGGCACTTTGCTCTCACAGTGCCTCTGCCCGCCCAGGTCACAGTTGCTCGACGGTTGGTGAACGCTATCCACCGAAGAATATAGATCACTTTCCCGTGGATAGATGTTAACAAAGTCAACTACGCGAAAGTGAAATATTCTTGTTATGTGTTATCCTTTCCCTGAAAATGGAGGCAAAGATCTTGTTGTTCAAAGGCTAGCAAACGCTATTCTCTCTCTCTCTCTCTCTCTCTCTCTCTCTCTCTCTCTCTCTCTCTCTCTCTCTCTCTCTCTCTCTCTCTCTCTCTCTCTCTCTCTCTCTCTCTCTCTCTCTCTCTCTCTCTCTCTCTCTCTCTCTCTCTCTCTCTCTCTCTCTCTCGCCCGCCCCCCACTCTTAAAACTCCAAAACAATTATTATCTAGTAGTAAGTGGAATTTGTTTTGTTAGCAATTATCGACTGCGTATTGCACGTTACAATAATTTTTTCTTCCTTGTTTTCTGTATATTCTCCTGTTACCAATATAGACCTTAAACTGTGCGGAGTGCCATTTCCAGGTGTAAAATTATTCGATCATAATAGGAAGAAGCTTAATAAAGAATTACTAATGACTAACTTTAACTTATTGATTGTTCTTGTTCTTTGTATTTCAGAGTGAAACAATAGTTAAAAATGTGTACGCGTCCCTTGCGAATGGTACTCTAGTGGTGTTCACTCCAAAGACGGCCTCCACCGCACGGAGGTGCTCACACAATGATGTCACCTTGGTACAAAAGGAGGAAGACGAGCAGCTGATAAGAGAGAGCGACAAATGGTCCAACCTTCAGGTATGTCACTTATCCTTCATCGTGAAAGGACCCATCACTCAGATGGCGGGTCATGAAATTTTCACCCCAACTATTTCAAGTTTGTCGATTGCAGTCTGTAATCCTAATCTCTCAAAATCTTGTCAAGTCTTGCTGTGTTATCTTTTTTACTCTAATAAGTTTTATTTTGGAGCTTTTGATTGGTTCTTAGGTAGCTTTCTATATCACAAAACACAACTCAATATACCGTTTCATAGTTTATGCTCTCACCATTTTTCACCATGTTTGCGTTATACGTTCTTATGGCTGGTTATCTTTTATGGTTAGTAACGTGTTCACTTACTCATACAATAAGAAACCATTTTAGCAAAGCTAACCGTTATCAAAACGTATTTACTCGCAAAGTAGCAAAAAAGACAGCAACGTAAATCGGTCTTTGTTGTGTAAGATTACATCAGGTTTTTGTCTTAGAAATGGTGAAATCAAGTATAGTTAGGGTCGAGAAGAAATAGCTCTCGAAATCTGAAGATCCCACATTGACTCTTTGCATAGTTTTAATGGAAAACCAAGAAAGGGATGTCACAAAGAACGAGTCCAACGAGAGCAATGTTCGCCTAGAGTGATAGGTACAGTATCAGTGCGACAGTTCTCTTTAATTGTCATTGACTTGAGGTGTCCTACATTAGAGAGCCTTTTGAAAATAAGGCCAAGGTTCGCATTGAGTGAGAACACAAGAGAGTTGGCCTCGAGTGTATAAACTCTAGACTACTCTCGTTTTCTCTCTCCTACACTGTAAGGGGCTCATCAGTAGTGTTATATTATGGTCCATCTTCCAGGTCGTCAATCTTGGCCAACACGGAATGCCCGCTAAAAGCATGGTCCTTGTACGTGACAACA
Source organism: Orbicella faveolata (assembly GCF_042242905.1). Taxonomy (NCBI): domain Eukaryota; kingdom Metazoa; phylum Cnidaria; class Anthozoa; order Scleractinia; family Merulinidae; genus Orbicella; species Orbicella faveolata. Next base: position 4,325,830 of record NW_028301554.1, read on the forward strand.
AGGAATTGTGGGTCGGATGCGGTAACAAAATCGTCATAGTCGATACCAGCACGCTGGTGTTACTGGACGAGATTGCTGTGTACCAGACTTCGAGGACACATGTTCGGATCATGGTCACCGATGGCTTGCGAGTGTGGAGTGCTGACAGAAGATCGACGAAGATTTTGCAATGGGCTGTGAGTAGTCGTCAGCTAACGAATATTTTCGACTGCGATTCGGATAGCCCCGTAGGTGTTGTGTTAAGCACAGATGTTAAGGACTCCCGTCGTTTCTCCACTGGGGCGGAAAGTTCTAGGCGCAACCAAGCAGTTAGTGACCCTCCTGGAAATCTTAACCCGTCTTACACGGAGGCCATGTTCAGGGAAGCGATGGCGTCTGAAGGGAACCCCGAAGGCGACGGAAGGGAATCTACGCGCCGAGATGACTCGCTTCCTCGTAAAGTTGCATCATCCTCTAGTATCGATCTTAAGGTTAAAAGAAGCGGCACCTTTGAGAGTTCCGAAGATAGCGATTCGATATCATCAACTCAGAGTCCACCGGTTACAATCCCTGGTTCCAAAGCAAAGTTTTTCAATGAGAAAGAGACGGAGGAAAGCATTTTGTCTCGTTTTCGCTCTCTATCAGCGGAAACCCACTCCAGTGGTGACAGTGGGGTGTCTTCTGTCAGCACGACCAAAAGTAACACAGCGAACCCAAATACGACAACTACTTCGGGTGCAGCTCGGATTGCTGCTGAAGATTCACGAACTGACGAGGATTCTACTTCGGTGACTTCCGGAAACGTTCCGAGCGTCAAGGTGTCCGTTGACCTCAGTGAAAGCATTATTGAGCAGGAGAGAGAATCAAATGTAGGCGCAACTTCGAAGGATAAGACCAGTGATGAGTCATCTGCGGTTCTAGCTGCTGGAAGTGGTCAATCAAGAGGCCAAGAAATACGAGTTACTTTAGACACAGAAGGTAATTCCACCTCGAATTTCGCCGAAGATCGGAACAAAACCCAACAAGATCTCGGTGAAGATAAGTCGAGGAGCCAAACCGGCGAGGCTCATGAAGAAGTTGATGACAGCAAAGACCGCGATCAGGGTGAAAGTGAGTTTGAGCTTGTAGATCGTGAAGAGACTCGTCAAGCCTTCATCGAAGGTAGTAGACGAAGCGCTCATCTGGAAAGCGCAAGTGCGCAACAGTGCGCATCTATGGCGTCTCTCCAATTGTCTTTCAGTTCTCCTTCACGCGCTCCGTCGCTGATGAGTTCAAAGAGACGAAAATCGCAGCGACGGCAGGCAAACGAAGACAACAAATCGCCCCCTTCCAAACCTTGGGCAGCGAGGCCGAGGTTACGCATACTCGCGGGCTCAATAAATCGGGTGACGTCGCTTCTGTTGGTGAATGGCTCGTTGTGGATTGGTCGAGGAGTTGGTGACGTGTTAACAGTGAACGTGAATTCGGCCAATAACGACCTTCCATTAGGTTACGTCTTTGCCCAACTTGAAAGCGACAATCTTCTAGGTTACGAAAATGGTCAAGTGGATGAAATTGTCAACAGCGGCACCAACAAGGTTGTTTGCCTTCGACGACTTGAGCCCACGCGACAGAACGCGGCCAGTGAAGATCGCTTTACGGAGCGTTACCAGATAGTCGTGTGGGAGGCCTGGGGCGACTTGGAATTTAGAAAATTCACGAGGCAGTTGAACGAATTCAACTCTTTAGTTGAGTAATAGTTTTTGTGTGTGATCAAGTTGCTGTTAGTTTGAGTTGAGATCCGGATACATGGAGGGACAGCACTTCCCCTAATTAGACTAAGCTAAATTAACTGGGCTTTTAGAACACGAAGCTTTGGATAACAAAGAGGGTAAACAAAGCTATTGTAGAATCGCCCGATGTGTGATAGACGATTTGAAAGCCGAACATACCTGCTTAGACAAACGTAAGCACGCAAAGACCAAGGGATTAAGTTTAGGTTGTAGAAATGTTTAAACAAGAGTAGGGACGACTCTAAATTTTACGGAGGACATCAAAACAAATCCATCTTTTGAATGTGTGGATTTGTATGTATACATTTCAATCCCCAGCAACCTTACCCATATCTGTTCCTCTATCATTACCTACTATTATCATATGGCTAGCTCTGCAAGTGGGTAATATGGACCAAATCCTGCACTATGATTGGCTACCCAAGTGGACAACAAAGGACCATCTTGCCCGCTCGGGAATACCCACTGCATCTCGCTAGAAAATGGTGTTCTTTATGCTATGTAATGAATCTTAAATTGTTCAAGCTTGGTCGGCAAAGATCGCTCGATATTTCCCTCGTGGTCAATATCTAGCCATCTTGACCTGACGCTTGTTCAATAACCCATACATTTTCTTGCGTATATCTTTATAGCTGAGAAACTACTTGAAGGTTTCCCCCGGCCTTTAAAAATAAATTTCGTATGATCCCCTCGTTTGAATTTGATCAACTAGAAAGTTGCAATTCCCGACTTATAAAAACATTTTACTTGTTATGACATAACTATGCATTCGTTTGTAAAACGTATGTTGTTATTAGAGACTTTCGCTCAACTAATCAATCAGCCAGTTCATGTTTTGTAGATTTTTGTAGATACTAAATACTTTAAACCGTTTCATTTTTAAACTAGATATTTAATATGCAATGAATCTAATTTTGAGAAACTAGTTATAGAGAATTTTCGTAGAAACAGAAAATAAGATACACGTGCAATTTGCGAGATCTTTAGATAAAATACCAAAAAAGAAAACAGTGCTTGTAAAGGGTCACATAAGGACTTTTCTCATAAGTAGTCGATTGGTAGGTTATCCTCATTGGTTTCATTACAGGTCTTATAGTTCTAGTAAGGAGAATTAAGATTTCTCATTGGTGATTTGCCCCGTTTAAGCTTGTATTGTTGAAATAAGATGTTATCGCCCTGAAGATGACATAATGACGAAAACTTAAGGTTTTTGACTAACGTTAGTTTCTACCCGGGTTGGAGTGGGCTCACAAAAGTGATCTTTAAAAGGTCTGTGTTTTTACTCGTTCTTGTGTGTTTGTGGGTGATTATGTTACTTGCAAAAATGATCTTTAAAAGGTGATTGGTTTAGGCACAAAATGATCTTTAAAAGGTGATTGTGTTATATATGATTGTGTTATATACAAATTGATCTTTAAAAGGTCGCTATTTTTAGTCAATTGTGAAGTCACTTAATTTTAGATACAAACTAATCTGGTAAAAGTTCTCGTTAGGTAATTGCGTTACACACAGTCACGCTGTTGTCTGGGGATTCTATAGGTCACGCTATTTTAAATAGCCGTGCATATAAAGGTCTATTTTCAGTCGATTCGTGGGTCACGCTAGTTAAAATGATGTTTAATAGGTGATTTGCACAATGCCGTCATTTGACTACAACTACCAGGTGTCATTTAGCCAAATGACGACGTCCTGCAAGTGTACAATGGAAAAAGCCACTCTCATCGTTAAATGATAAAATACCATAATTTGCTCGATTACGCTATTTTCAAACAAGAAACTTACGATTATGTGATCAAAATAATAAAAAAAAAAACAGCAATTAAGATGAGAACTTCCTCAATATTAAATTGTTTGAATCTTTTCAAAAATAAACTCGTAAGTATGGTTGTGTTTAGTTTTTAGCTCCACAAGTTTATAAACGAACGATAGGATTTTTATACCTAATCGTATTGTTCAGGTATACTTCGCATATCAGACGAGTTTTTTCGAGCCATGGGTTTAATTTTAGCGAGTTTGGCTGAGCCAGAATACCCATGGTGAAACCAAACGAGTGAGATATTCCGCTGAACTGCACCAAAAGGTAACATGCGGTATTAATCGTAGCAAAACTCGGCCAAAATTCCGTCAATATGCGGTCAATGATTTTATATCGAGGGATATCAAGGATGTCCCCCGAACCACCCTCTCCCCGCCCCCTTCTAAAAAATCACCGGTAGAAACTTCTGACAAGAAATTACTTATTCGTTTTCCCAATGTGAACGTTCCAAATGGATATCACTCAAGTTCAAGGCTTTTTGGCTTTAAACAGGAATGCAAGTTTTTGGGAAAACGTCAAACGGAAATACATTCATCCCGAACGAAAATTCCCAGTCGCGTGATAGGAGTGTATGCACGTGCGTGACGTGCGACACGGAGTCACGCGCGTGTTTGATTTTAAAGCGTAACCTGGAAGTACACGTGGCTTCAAATACTGGCATTTCAGACGTCCAGTGTTAGTTTGCTTCCTCAACTTGTTTACTACTGATAAAACTTTGCACTTGTTTATTTTTTTCGACTTCTCGATAGTCAGCCGCTCAAAACAGACACAAAAGGTTTGATCCCGCAAAGCCGAAGAATAAACGTACTTTATCTCCATCTGATACGAATTACCCTCTCGAGCAACCCTAAATCGAGAATAGGCTGATTTAGCAAGAGAACGGGAACGTCACTTGACGACGGCGCGCGCAGTACAAATACCCAAATATGGTCAAATTAGAACAGAATCCAGGTTATTTCGCGCGCCCTGCAGTCGTCATCTGACGTTCCCGTCCTGTTGCTAAATCAGCCTAATATGTATTCGATACCGCTTTTACTGGGTAAACTGTCTAGATGTGAGGGACATTAATTCCGTGGAATTTTCGGATATGATGGACAGTTGAGGCACTGCAGGGATAATTTTAGCTTAACGCTAGGTTATTTCCAATGTCAGTAGAAGTGATTTTACAGCAAGTTGTCAGGAAACAAAATCAATGCTGAACAAAATTTGACTAAAATTTAAAACTGCATATAATTGGTTTGTAACTGGTGGTGAGGGCAAGAAGATATAAGAGAAATTAGATGTTGTACAAACGTTTTCTCGAGTATTTTGTTTTTCTGAAGATGTTTCTTGGACTCATAAGCAGCGATAAAATACAATATCTTTAATTGTATTACAGAAAACCGTAAACAGCCACTCGCAACCTTTAAATTCTTCTGTCAAAACAAGCTTTGTAATTTTTGTATTTAAAAACCCAGTGTGACATTATTTTAGAAGGGTTGTTGACTGGTAGTAACATAAAATGCAGAATTGAAAAAACAGTCGGGATGGTGTATGAAAAGAAATGAAATGTTTGCTGATGATTGTCCTTACACAATGCTCTGTTCCATAACACTGCTTATTACAGCACAGTCTTTGGCAAGCAGTTTAAGTGTGAAATTTAAGCCACTTCAGGGCTTTTTTGTTGGTGTTGCGTTTTTTTTCATTTTTTTTTCCAGTGGCGTAGCCAGGATTATTCAAAGGGGGGTGGGGGGGGGGGGGGAATCACATCGTATCAAAGTGAGGGTTCTGACCAGCTTGTCATGTCGTTTTCGCCACCTGTTGTAGGTTGTTTGCTTAAAAAAGGCTTACAAAGGGGGGGGGGGGATCACTTGCACCCCAGAACCTCCCCCTAGCTACGCCCCTGTTTTTAATTTTGCTTTCTTCCCTATCAGTAAGACAGCGTCATTTGAGTGATGCGTTTCTGTGATACTGTAAGACAAAGATTATATCGGTTGTCTCCCTTAAAGCATGCTTTTTCTTTTCTTTCTCTTTTTTTTTTTCCAGAAGTACATATTTTCTTTGTGTTCCATTGTATTTGCTTTCTAGAGCGAACTTGAGATAATTGATTCTAGTTTGCTACCCATGATCCCGTTTCCAAAGATAGCTGTGACAATCTGAACCATGACTCGACAAAAAAGCAGCTCTTGAAACCTTTCCCTGCGAGCTTTAAGCTTCTTTGTAATAGTGCATAAATAGCTTGTCGTGTCTATTATATACACATATAAAAAAAGATTAGATAAGGCGAATTTTATCTCAGCACGTAGTACATCTATTGTTGGCTAGATTTATCCAAAAAAAAAAATCAAAACGAAACAAAACAAAAGACTTTCATTCTTGAAACTTTTACCCCAGAATCACAAATCTGCTGAATACAGAGTTAATTCCATATTTCTAGCGCTGATTGTTCCTTTTCAGCTCGTAGGAAAACATTGTTAGTGTGAGTAGAGGTAAACGCACGTTTTGTTTCACATTTTTTCTTAGCAAAGCTGCCCTTTATGACCTCTCACAGATGGAAAAAAACGGTTTCTGTGTAGGCAAACCACAGGCAATCACGAAACGAAGAAAATATAATTTTTCAATTGTTTGATGCAGTCTTGTTCCTTGACAAGTAAAATTGATCTGCGTAGAATGTCAGACTTGTGAGAGAATTCCAAAACACCTGTAAAAAGTAAAGTTACAAATTCATTCCGGAAACGTGGGTCATTGGATTGTCTGACAGGTTGGTCGCTTGGTCGCGTGGCGTGACCATGTCAATCAAAGATGAAGCAATTGAATGGTCTCTGGAAATAACCAATAGCTTTGTCTCAATGCTTACGCGACGAAAATATCACAACCTAATTCAGCAGCATGTTTTTGACGTGAAAGCTTCGGGAATGAGATAATCTTGCTATTGTTTTTCGTATTCTCTGGACACGCACGGGGGTAGTTGTTATTAGACGGCAATTCAGACGGGAATTTTACATAAGGATGTCCAAATAAAAAGACCGATATGAAGCTATTTTAGCGGGGGAGGTGAGAGGAGCTGTCTGTTCTGTTAAATCAAAAATTCTACACTTTGGGAGTACTTCGATTGACAAACCTTTCTTCTCTTGTCGTTGTCGCTTTTCCGTTCGAAGTATCTAAACCAAAATGTGAGTAGTTCCTCAAATAAAAGAAATTTATGTTTTTTTCTTCGATCTTTCACCCAAAGGTGGCGGTTAATTCCATGTCTCGGTTTTTTTCCGCAAAAAAATCTAACATGGTGATCAAAATGTTAACTCTCATTATCAACCTTCATACATTTCTTTTAATTTGTAGTTCTAAGAATTTGTTAGTACATCAGGAACACATCCACAAGCAGATTATTTTGTTAATTCTTGTTTCTACCCTGCTTGATAATAAACTGATGTTGTAAAGAGAAAGAACTAGTTGATCACTGTCAGCGCCCAGCCCAATCCTCTAACCCGACCCCACCCCCAGTCATATCAAACTTAGCATAAAGTGCGATTGTTCGCTGACTAAAGAATCAACAAGTCTAGCCAACTTCCATTATCGATAAATAGGACTCTTGAGTTGATAAGATTGTCTTTGGTTTCTAAAGACCTGAAGTTAACTTCTAATTATCTCCCTCACTGACACCGGGCACGTATTGCAATCTGATCACGTTGTTTACCAGGTATAAATAAGTGCGCTTTCCTCGAAATTTTACTGTTGAAACGATCTTCGTTCAACAAAGGTCATCTTCTCGGACCAGCAACAACGGTAAGTGAAATTAATTACACAGCTTTATTTGCATCAAACTTCATATATTTTCATCGAACGGAAATGGAGATTACATTTTTTTAATTCGTTAGTGTGTCTTTAAAATGGAAATTTTGATCATAATTAAAAAAAACTCGTTCAGGCTTAGAATCCTAAACAAACGAAAATTCTTCGATAAATTGATAAGTAAAATTCACAGTTTCGTAGAATTCCGTTTCAAGATCTTTCTGTTTTAAAAAAATTCTCGGTAGTAAAGGTTTTGCACAGATCTTAGTTGCCACACCCCACGCAAATTAAACAACCAGGCAACACTGATTTTCAGCCTCCGAGAAAGTTGTCCCTCCGCAAATCTTAAGAAAAGAAACATTTTCGATGGGCTTTTTCGTTATGCAGTAGCAGAAGGAATTTGATTTTTTTTCCAAGCCTTAGAGCAAGGGAGTTGGAACGATGTGGCTCAAAATTGATTCCATTGAATACTCAAAGCTTGCGTGAAACAACGCCCCCGAAAATATATAATTTGTAGTGAAAATACATAATTTTTGTCTTTCATCTTAATCATCTAAATTCTTGTTAAAAGTTTTGTCCTGACGATTCCAGTGAATATTTTTTAGCAATGCAAATTAATATTTTGATTGACCCCTCGCGGGCAGTCTGTAAGTAGTTCTTATCGCTTAAAATATATATTGCTAACTTGCAATCTCCGCAAGATAATAAAAAGAATGTTGCTCTTTATTTAGTCACGCGTTTGGGGGTGTGTCCTTTCAGGTCTCCTCGCCTTGAGTGATTTGCGTCGACAAGCTTTCAAACTCGCTTTGCTGCTCTGCATCTTATGGTAAGTAACCACAAAAGGTTAATTTCATTCCGACACTGCTTTGTTTATGCATTTTAGCGCCTCTCTCGTCCAGAATATTCATTGTGCCACCAAAATTAGCGAAGGATTATTTCTCGCGAGTAATCAGATAAACGGGGTGAGCTTTTGACCCTAAGTGAAGCAGTAATGGTTGCACAATCTTTGAATTTGAAATATAAGCTCTAAAATTAACATCTAAAAAGATCGAAAATTTTGATGTACATCTGTTTTGTTCTTAGATCAATATGTCGAGGCTATTTTCAGTGGCCGTGCTTCTCCTGCTTGCTTGGTACGTGACATCAACATCAGTGACAGACCCTCATGGCAGTGATCCGAAAACATGCGAAATAGCAAGTGAGTACATGTCTCTATTATTAAAATTCATTTACTACTACCTTGTTCGCTTGTTCCCTTTTACCCTTGCTGCCTTGTTCTATTGCTGCCTTGATTCTTTTTTCCCTTGTTACCTTGTTCCCTTGCTGCCTTCTTGCCTTGTTCCCGTGTACCTACGTTCCCATGTTCCCATGTTCCCATGTTCCCATGTTCCCGTGTTCCCATGTTCTCTTGTCCCCTAAAAAATAAACTTTTCATTCATCGTGTCTCGACAATGAATATAATTATGTAACTGTTTTATTGTACTTAATTTTGCAGCGTGTGGTGAGAAGAAAGTAGTTCGTCCTCTGAGTACATTTTTCTCAAGAGTTCCTTACAACCTTCTAGAGTTCTTGAAACGGCAAGTCCCAAACGTTGCCCCACAGAGTCGTGCAGAATTGGAATTCAGTGCTCTCTGGCTTCTTGATGAAGAATTAAAGGACGTGAAGACCACTGACTTCAAGTACATCCCTGAAGGACCCAAAGGACCATCGACTCCACTTCTTGACGTCAACCTTATTGTCAGCCCGATATCGGAAAAGACGCAAAACTACATTGTGGCCCGTTCAATGGACGCCAGACACCCCCCAGAATTTTTCATCCACAAACAGATTACACTCAACGGTGCTTTACGTTCTTACAAGCAGGGCAAGGCCATGCTGATGTACTCACGCTTGCACCCAACTCATCAAGGTGTTTTGCAGATTTGTCACATAAAAGAAGTGTTGAAGTTACCAGTTATGGTGGTCTTCTCTATCCTTAGAAGAAACGTGGAAGAAAAGAGGCACCTGACGCATCTGGCGCACTGTGGAATTAAGGCGATCCAGCTTCCACCCAGACTACCCATAACCAAACCTCCAGAAGTGAAAGAAATCAAACCGATGCCCAACATCGACTACATCTTCCATGGCTACAACTTCCTCCATGGAAACCCTGTTGTTGACCCACAAGTAGGACGCGACCCTGGAGTCTCTCGTATGCCGATCTTTCAGGCCACCTTCGACCGAGGCTTGACAACGCCTGATCAAAGGTACTTGATTCCAGATGGCATGTCCTTTCTGAAGGCGGTTAACTGCAGAATTGACTTCAACTCAGCCCAGGATCGAAGCGAGAAAGCTTACATCAAATCCTTAGCTAATACAGTTGGAGCTGGAGCTTCTTTTCTGGGATTTGGCTTTAAAGCAAGCACAAAGATGCAAGAGAAGACCGCAGAACTGAGGAAAGTTAGTTACTCGTACGTGATCACTGAAGCTGTTTGTAGTGTTTACACTGGCGCCGTCTTCATGGATTTGCCTCCTAAACCCTCGGATGAGTTTGTAGCGTCACTGAAGAAGTGCGAGAAGGACCTATCAGAGGACTCTTTTAGAAGTCTGATTGACAACTTTGGTACCCACTTCTTAACGGATGTCGTCATGGGATCTAAATATGGCGAGGAAAGCAAAATAGCCACTGACGAGTACGAGAAGATGGTGTCCGAGGGTCTTCACGTGGGAACGGCTGCTGGGTACTCTGGCAGATTTTCCGCAGGCGTGACAACTGAGACTGCTTCAGAGAAACAGCAAAGGGAAAGATTCGAGTCAGCCCGTACAAGTAAGACCAGCTACTCATATGGCTCTAATATTCCTTCGAACGGTAGTGCCACCGCCTGGGCCTCGAAGAGCTCTGATGATCCCATGCCAATCAATATGGACATCACAGCATTATCAGAACTCATGACTGAAGAATTCCTTGGTGATACCGGCATCGACTACGAAAAATTGAGGAAGCCTCTGATAGACTACTTGACCCAGTACTGTTCAAAGCTTGTAGATGAGGGAAAAGCAAAAGATTGCATGCCACCGACAGGTATTTTATTATTATTTTATGGTCAAAATTGCGCGTCATGTTTGCAAGCATCTCTAGCTATGGACACATTTCCATTCAAACGCATTTGACCCTTCAGTCGTATTACTGCATTTGTTTACTGGTTCCCAGTACATTTCTTTTATTGTATTTTCAACCATTTGGTGGCGAACGCATCAGGACTTCCCCAGCATGTGTCTGTTTGAGAATGTATTCGAATGTACATAATGGAAAAGTAGGGGTAAAGAATGAATGTCAGTTGATTCTTGTGCATAGACGTCTACAAGTCATGATGCAACCAGACGGGAAGATGTTAGGAAAGCAAAGGAACCATACCTTACCTACACGTATATCAATTAGGACATCTATACACTGTATATGCGCCTACAATAGCCAGAGTACTCACAGAACATAAATTCATCGATTCAAACAGGACGAATAGTTCCGGGTTATGGGCACCAGTTTGTCACCACTTTAAAATATAGCGGACGTTACCTGTTTTATGGACCATTTACCGCTTCAGTTTCATTTCAATTTTTATTTGTTATTAAGTGTTTGATACTTTTTCTCCATTGTTAGAATTTACCACTAACGGTCCAGGTCTGACCACGTTGCTTACAACCGGCAGTCAAGTCATCGGAATTGATATGATTGACCAAAACACCATGGCGCTGGTCTATGGTAAGAGAAGCTGGACACTTTCCATTCGATCGCTCTCCGAAGAACTGGCCTCCAAGCAGCTGATCGACAAAGACATGGCCTATGGTATGGTGCTCTGTCGAGGAAGTCGCCGTCTGGGTGTTCTCATCTCTGACAGGGAGACCTACGCCCGCATCGAAATGTACGAAATCAGTGGCGACGGTAAGACCATAACCAAAGATAGAGACGAAGACCTCCTTAGCATCGGAATGACACAGAAAGACATCAGCGATTTGTACTTTAACAGGCTTACCTACTATGCTGACGTGAACGGGTTTTTGTTGGCGAGGCAAGTAGATTGGGTCGAGCTGTGGAAGATCGATAGCATTTGCATCCCCAATGCACAAGTAACAGCCAGACGGATACTGAACTTGCAACCTGCCTGGGCAAACTACCTGAAAACAGCAGTCCACCTGAGTGACAACTTTTTTGCCATCTCATTTGACGCTAAAACGGCCAGTACTCTCAAGGTCGTGGAAGTGTTTAGCGAGAGTAGCTACAACGACAGCATTGCCGACTTCAGATGGACCATGCCCCTGGCCTGCGGCGCCTTGTTCAAAGATGACAAAAATGCGCTGATAGCTTTGGGAACGCAGATTCAGCCTGGCGTGGGAACCGACATGATGTCGGCATTCCATTGGCTGAGAAACGAGAAGAGGCTGGAGTTCGGATCACACCTGCTGACCGATAACTTCCTGCAAGATGGGTCGGAGCTTGGCGTCCTCTCCGTGTACGGTGACATGGTGTACTTTGCAGAGGAAGGCTATGACGATACTGGAAAGGTCCTGAAGTACCAGTTTAGGTACGAGTAACGCAGGTACCCACGCATGGCTGTCGATGGAACACAAACACTGATTACAACGAACATTGATTTTGCATTAGGTACTAAGCATTTGATTCTTGAATAGGGTGGTTTTCAGGATACTATTCCGAAGAAAATTTTCTTTTATGTGTTTTGTTCAGTTTTCTGATTCAAGCCAGAGAAGAAGGCCATTTTAAGGGCCAGTCAGCTTGAGGTCGCTTGTTGCCGTCATTTCAAGTTTCGCCTTTTTTTCTGTTAAAAGGGGCCTCGTTAGCTACACCTTTGTTTTTGTTTACAAGCGAGAGTTTGGCTATTATATTTTATTCGGAGCATGTCGAAACGAAAGAAATCACTGCGAATCAAGTTGAGATAATTAAACATACTTTCAGGAAAACAACTTGCGGTAAAGCAATAAGATGTCGCTTCACCATGCAATGTCAATAACATCGATGGCATCGAAAATGGCGGGGACTGACTTAGGTTCTTTCGGGCTCAATGATTTAATTCGTTTCCTTTACAAGAACGTCTTTAGAAAACCACTCTAAGGAATTTATTGGGTGAATATCTTTGATCATTTCGCAAAGAACCGTATCGAAAATGCCCGTAAAATGAAGAATTCCTGTTTTACTAAGATATCTCCAGAGGCGGTTCTAGGGGAGGGGCCTGGTGGCCCGTCCCCCGCTCCCTTATTTTGGGTAAAAAGAATCACAGAAGGAAGAAAAGCCGGCAGGGCAAGCAAAAGACCCCCACCCCCACCCCCCCCCCCCCCCTTAGCTCAAGGTCTGGATCCGCCACTGATCTCTTTCTTGTGGTCACTGAAAATTCTTTGTGATAATTCAAAAGCACAGTCTTTCCTAAGGGCATAAGCCAGTAATTCTCTGATTTTATAACAAGTTTTTGTTCTGTTCTTGGGTAGTTTTGAAATTCGTTGTTTTTGCTCAGATGCCTGTCGATGGATTGCATTGTTCGGCGTTTTATTTTTTACTAGCTATGTGTGGTATAAGACGAGGTCTTCACAGATCGACATTGTAGTACATTTTGTCTGTTTGATAAAGTGCTCCCACATACATAGTAAAGGCCATGGTAGTACTTATTTTCTGGGTTGCATCCAAAGCAGTTTCCTTAGGACAAGAAACGGTTCAGTTTTAAGCCAGTCACGGTTAAAGGGCTCAGATCTGGATCTTGATAATACACTGGTTCAAAATAGCTTGAACGACTTAGGGTTCGGCCGGTCGTTTTAAAACGTCCTGTATTACACACAACGTTTCAAAACGTTTGCGAGACGTAGGCTACTGCTGCTTATAGGGAAGGCCCCGGTCTTTGTCCTATCTTTTATTTTCTAAAGGATGTAGTGGGAAACATCATAGGGGGAAAGTTCATAGATTTTTTTGTTGATGATATTAAAAGACTGTGCGAAAAATTATGTTTCCTAGCCACAAGTGAAGTCAAGAATCAAAATAGACTTAAGCTTTGAATAAACACTTGATGAATGGCTTTTATGTTTGTGTCATGCTCGCTTTAAATAAGTGAAGAAGGTTGTTATGCTGGTTCTTCGTGACTGAAACCTGTTTCACTTAAGTTTCAGTAAAGTTTCTTTTACTAAAGAGAAAATTCAAAAGCTAAGAGTAGGATCACTGACAATCGCTTGCTCGGGGCAATGATTACTTACTACATTACTACAGTTTTCTCCAAGTTCACCCCCAACTTTCTGTCTTCGTTGAAACCTTTTAAAACTGCGCGGAGCCGGGAAAAATGGTCACAAAGCTCACTTGTCTTTAAATACATAGATATTATCCTTGCATGACAGTGAGAAGGCAGGGGGAGACAGGGGAGGGATGAGCTAAGGGTCAAGGAGCCAATGGGTGCCTTGTCACGAAAACCGTTACATGTGATAAGAACCTTTAAATTTTTCTTGTCAAATGTTCTTCAACATTTCTAAGCTAATGTTACAGAACGCTTGCGAGTGAAAATGGGCGGAAAGTATAGCGAAGTTTACAAAAAATGAATTGTTAATAGCTAATGCTGTCCCATGAAAAGAAAAGAAATGTTTTGTTTTTGGTTTGTTTTTCGTTTCTGCTTGTTTTGCATTACACGATGAGTAACGCTGCTAGTGTCTACTCAAGATTGCACCCAATAACAGTTAGCGCAAAACACAAGTGAAAGTTAGCATGCAAGTTGATTATCACGGAAGGAAATGCCGAATTTTGTATCTTGGATATCAAAACTTGGAGTACTAAGTTCTTAAAATTATTGATGGGGCGAGAGTCTTACAGTGAAGTGAAGAAGTGTCTCAATCCAGCTTTTTTTTTCTTTTTTTTTTTGGAGCAGACAAAGCATTTTCAAGCAACTTTTTACAAGTCTTCCGTTTAACGCTGAACGTGAAAGTGACACAAGTAATTGGAAATAGATTGATGCGGGATACAATCAATACAGTGAAAATTTATTTTGTTAGAGAAAGTATAAAAGGAAACGTTAGATGTCATCCCAAACGAGGACGTTTCTACTTATAATCTAACCTCCAAACGTTCACCAATGTTTCTATTTAGCAATTAGACTATGACCCGGCTCGTGATTTCTATCAGGGAGCGAGTAATCTAATTGTTTTGGTGTAAATCTACTAGTCGTTCAAAACTTTCGCTAAGTCCTCTTCACAGACACTTCGGCCGTTATTAGGTATTAAGTATTTTTAGCCGACGAATGTTTTACCGTGGATAAATGAAGATTATCTATCTATCTAGCCATTTTGTTAACAACCGCACACTGCTAGGCTACTCACTATCTACAACAAAACACATAGTGAGCAGGGCAGCCAATAACAGAACAGCATTCGAAATAGAACGCTAGTACATCTAGCCTCGTTTCCATTAAAACATGGAGAAAATGGTTTCCTTTTTTTCCAGAAAACACCGTAGAAAGAAAGAAAGAAAAAAAAGGAGATAAAAGAAAAAAAGGATGAGACGAAGGTTCGAATTGGAAATTCTCTTTACTTGCGACATCATTTCGCTGATGGCCCGTGATATTTCTACAATTACCACGAGTTATTTCAGTACAGCTTTTTACGCGCGCTTTCTCGCAGTTTTTCAGTCCAATGGTGTATATAAGAAACCATTGACATACACCTCCACCCCACAGGTATTTCAGCGGGCATTTTTTTCCCTTTAAGAACAAAGCCCCACCTCTTCCCCCGCGGTTCCTCCACCTCTTCCACACGGAATTTACTTTGAAAATCTTACTATCCCATTCTTGTGCATCATGATTAACTTCTTATAATAATATCCATATTTGATTTTGTATCTCATTATACAGTCAAACCCTTTCAGACGTGCGTCCCTTGAAAATTTGATACGCAATCCATTGTTCGTATTATTGTGAAACTTCCGGATCAGGAAGAGCGCATATTCAAATATTTCACTAAAGGTTTTTTTTTGGAATTCCACGAACAGGAAAGACAATTTGCGTAAAATTTCACACCGCTTCTACAATATCGACGGACGAAGGTGCCTGTTAATTGTCACTTCTCTAACTTGCTCGCAATATCAAAGCAAATATTTAGTAGAGGGAAAGATAAAAACGCCACAAAAGTGGAAAAGATAAACGGCGAAACAAAATTCCGAAATATTTTAATCGTTTTCCGAGAATAGGAAAAAAAGTACCTCTTGAAAACTGTTACGTCCCTAGTTGGTCAATTCAGACTGTCTCAGTCCAATCAAATTTAGGGTTTCTCAATCATTTTCAAAATTCTCCAAACTTGTTTGCTATACAGGGTTACTGTTAAGGTACAGAGATTTTAGCATTGGGCTATTATTGAAGGTTGAACGGATCAAAATAGCAGTGGCTGCTGTTGTTCGTAAGACATGTTTTAGGCCTTAATCACGCGAAAGTGTTATTTTTGAGCGCAAGCAGTCCCATATCATTGGATTCCAATATTTAGGGCGCCGATAAAGTCTAGTGTTTGTTTGGGAAGGCCAACACACATTTGTAATGAAAAAATTTAGTATGCCACTTAATCATAAAGTAAAGCCTCGCAAAAAAAAAAAGCAAAAACCAGATTCTCTAGTGTTAATTACACCTCTTGACACAGACTTACTTTGGACGCAGCGCTGTCTGTTCAAGCGTACTTTGGGATTTTCACCGACCTAATAGGAAGCAATTTAAAAATATCATAATATATCGTTAGCCACAAAAGAAAAAGCACGTTACTACGTAGGACTTGGCATTTAAAAATAGTCCACAAATTAACCGTTGCCGCTGGCATATTTGAATGAAGGTTTCATTGCGGTGTACCGCTCTCAAACGAACAGGAAATCACAAAGTTTATTTTCATAAAAAAAAAAAAAAAAATCCAACAACTTTTGTTGCTCAGTATTCACAAAAGAATAAAAAATGTGAATGAAAGGTGAACAATTAAACCGCCTTTAAGGCTTTGGTCAGAGGGTCCGATATTACAAGTATTTCCTTAGCACGTATCTTTATTAGACCCAGTACCTATTAAAAACATTGCCTTTAAACAGGCTTGCACAGGCTCACATAAATTATATTTAGTATATATTAAGATTATCCGTTCGCTTATCAGTCCTTTCTTGGGTCATGTCATGTTTAAATAGCAGAGCGCAGTTGAAGTTCAAAAGAAACGATTGAGAAAAAATTCAATCGGGTTTCCTGTTGTCGTTTGGGCTTAGTTCAGTTGTATTCTCCGCAATGAATAGACTCTATTAAGCGTGTAACTTCGTTCCGAAAGACTGACCAAGGGAGAAAATCAATAGACCAACCGTCCATTTCTTTCTACAGATAAAAATTCAAGTTCGTTTTCACGCCGATCGCTCGGTTCTTCGCAAAACTGGATTGTGCTTTTTCTTTCACAGAGTTATATTTTATCGGAGAGCAAAAACAGAAGCTTGGAGGCTTATGCGCATTATATGGTAAGTTCTCTCATTCTGACTGCTCTGGAAGCCTGTTTATCTTTTAATAAGTTAACTTTGTTCTGGGTTTACTCATCGGGCAATGTTAAGACAAAGGGATGAAAAAAAAAAAACAAAACAAAAAACAAGACAAAAAAAACCGATTCGCAGACTGTAAGAAACAAACAACAGAATACAGCGAAACTTCAAACTTTCTTTAAGGAACGTTTCTGGATAGAGAGATTTTTCACTTATTAAGGTTGAATGTGGATGTAAGCCTTCCCGTAACTTAGAATTATAAACTTTATGAAACGTTTAGGGCATTGTTAAGATAAGCTGGTAATGTGTAGTTTCTTACGATATTACTTTCGTATGGATCAAATTTTTGCAATCATATGACATGGAATGAAGGATTCATTCACGGAAACAAACGTGTTCAGGCATTGACCTTCAAATTTATTTCGCGTATTATAGGTGGTCTTAGACGTTTGAAGTAAGAAACTATTTTCAGCTGTGAAACCATCAAGCACAAAAAAATTATATTCACTAAACATTCTTTGAATTCCAGGTAAGTTGTAACAATATATGACCTAAATACATCAGAACGAAATCTAACAGACTAAAAAAGCTATTTGCTAAAGAACTTGACGAGGGATTTAAGTATTTAAATGAATTGGTTGTTAAAATTCTGTTTGGTAACTTACACGAAGCTCAAATTTAGAATGTTGTCTACTTTAAAGCTATAATTGAGCAAAACACTTCTACCCTATTTCTGTAAGAGATAAATTAGGAAAAATACGTCTTTTTTTTACCACACTTGAATTCCAAAAGACAATCGCAATGTAACTCCCGCAAATACCAGTGCAATGTGATCAGAGCAGATTGCTAGCGAACTCTCTTGATGAATCATCGAATTCTCAAAACAACATCAAAGTAAATGTATTCAAATCAGTTTGGAGAATTAATGTAATGATCTCGGAGTCCTATGCGATAGGCTGGTCGCAGCTGTTTTGATGCTAACTGAACACACACAAAAAAGAGTTATACAAAGGTGTTTTTGACATTTTTCTTACTCAGTTCGTTGAGATTCATGCTTAATCTTCGTTTGCCAGTGAGTGGAGGAAAGAGAAAATGGTGTTATTTTTAGTGCTTTGTTATAAAAGGATGATATTTTAATACAAAATACAGGAAATCAGACGGAGGTGGTCAATGTGTAGGAAGCTCTTTCCGCATATTTCAATATCAGCGTAATGCAACCTGAAGGGAAAAAAAAGACTAAATTTAGCAACAATCATATTACCATTTTTTCACCTTTTTTGAATTTTCCTTTCCAGGTATATCCTTCCAAACGTCTGCAAACCATGCTGCCGAGCAACCCAGAGCATGGAAATATTACAACGCACCCTTCACTGTCGCCAAATCTCGCTTCAGGCATATCAGTCATTGTTATAAATTTTCTTTTGAGTCTCCTTGGAACACTCGGAAATCTTCTGGTATTACTGGTTATCTCAGTCAACATTCGCCTCGCTACACCATCAAACCTTCTTCTCGCAAACTTGGCATCAGTAGATTTTATCTGCATGGCTTTCGTCGCGCCTGGTTCAATTTACAAACAATTTTGCCGTAAACTGGGCTTTTGCCATTTGTCCGAGATGACTGTATTAGCTTTTCGAGGTCTTGGACAGTTCGTTGTCGCTGCCGCCGTCTCGAGTTTATTTGCAATCGCCGTGGACCGTTTTTTAGCCATTTCTTTTCCTTTCAAGTATACATCTATGATGACAAAACGCCGCACAGTATATTGCATCTCCCTAACTTGGCTAGCTGGGGCAGTAATAACTTTTGTTTTCATGGGCCTAAACTTTGTCTACATTCAATCAGCCTACTGCATTTTATTAATCTTGGTGACAATCTCACTGTACATCCACATCTTCCTGTTTGCGTTGAAGAAGGAGCGGCAAATCGCTGCTTTGCAGATTACAAATGTAAAAAGGACCACCGATTTTTTACACGAGCGCAAGTCGACAAAGACAATGGCAGTTATTCTGGGTGTCTTTGCTGCCTCTTGGGTTCCGGCAGTGGTGTTTTATGCAGTTGTTTCGCCAGAGGATCCAAGATTTCCCGATATTCAAAGTTGGATAAATGCAATATATTACTTGAATGCTACTTTAAATCCATTTATTTATTGTGTTCGGAGTGTGAACTTTCGTAAGAGGGTAAAACAGCTGGTAAAGTCTACTATGATACGGTTTAGTCCATAATTGAGGGCCTCTTAACCAGTGGTTTTATTCCATACGGTGGCTGCACCCGCAGTAACTTGGAGCGACAGTCAAAACCGAGCTGTCCTACCGAAAGGACACGATAATAGTTCTTTTCATCGCGGCTAACAAAAATAAAGACAATGCTAAAGTTTCTTTGGCCTCTTCTAGTACTTCACTCGAGAATTCTGGGTTTAATTTGACGAGGAACAACATATTTTGTTCAAAGCAACACAATTATCATCATACTAGGCGACACTCGAGGAGCCGAGGAGCGAGTACCGGACGCGGTCGACCCATGTTTGGCGCCAAATTAAAAGCTTGCAGACACAAAATGTTTCATATTTTTCACTTTTTAAAATCTGATTTGGTTTTTGGAAATATAAAGCCTTTTTCGCTGATATTCAACGCCGTCTCCGGTGAGAAAAGTTGCCCGCTTTCAGTGCCTTTCCAGCTAACAAACATTGACATCAAGACAGTACAGTTTTCCACCTGCTAAATCCTGATCGGTCAATTCAAATTTCAGGAGCACAAGCCGTATGCAAGGTCATTTAGGGGGAACAGGGGAACATGGGTATTTATTTCAAGGCAACAAGGGATATTTTTGGGATTAATCTCAGGGAACAAGGGGTATCTCTACCATTAAAGGGAACTTTGACAAACAAATTAAGGGAACAGTGGAATTTATAAATAGGGAACAAACCGCCTCCCCCGCTCTATGTAGTCCTCAGAATTGGATAAAATGTTGGATTGTTCAGCACCGTATAATATATGAATAAAAGAAAAAATATTTACAATATCGTTTATCATTTATGGTTTTAGCAATAACTATGGCCGTTTGCCTTTAGAAAGCATATATATAAAGAGCTTTAAAATGATTAAAAGGTTGTATCAAAGATGGACACCCTCAATATTTTTTTTCTTCACAATTACGTGGGATCAAAAAAATTGCTAATGATCACTTCATGATTAAGATGGTTGCAAGCAAACCATCGGCTAAAAGTGCAACGAGATGTTAAGTAATAACGTCATCTGTTGCACTTGTGTGAATCTCCTCGCCCAATCAGCTTAATTTTAGATGACAGATATCGGCAAGGCTTAATAAAACAGGTATCCTTATTGAACTAAAGATGTGTAACAGAGGCACATCTTGAAAGCTTCAGCGAAGTTTTAGTTATTATTTGAAGTGTGATAATAGCAAAGAGTTTATATTTTATTTTATTTTTATTTTCAGTAAAATTGCTCTTAACAGTCACATTATGAGCTCTCATCTCAGGAATTTAATTACCCAGTGATATTTCTAAATCCTCTTCCGAGACTTCAGAACAACGAGTAAAGTTTGCCATTTTGTAGAGTGACAATCTCCAGCCACTGTGCGCTAATGGCTGATTGTGTCCGATAGCTCAACCAATTAGATTGCAGTGATTGTGTTTGAGTGTACTGTAATTAGAATTGTACAAACATCATGTGAGAGAAACACGAGAGAGAATACCCAGAATAGGCCAATTTCCCCATTAAATTTTTAACACGGCTCTGAGGCTTGAGGGAATAAAACAAAAGAGGTTAAATCACATCCAGGTCGAGGGATGAATATTCAATTTTTTTGTTGTTGTTTTATTCCCTCAAGCCTCGGAGCCATGTTAGAATTTTAATATATCGAAAAAGGTTTATTGAAAATCAGTACGTGAGAAAGGCTCGATAACAGACCACAGCAGTTCGGGGGAGAAGCTCGCGGCCCTCCCTTGCATTGCCTAAGAGTCTCTTCGCTTCTCGGAGAGGACACTCGGGGACCAGGAATAAGAAATGGACCCTATATATGAGAAGACATTAAAACTTCCAAAGAAACAAATGCTTTCCTCAAGTAAGTCAGTGTTTGAAACACTGATTAACGAAAGCTTTATTCCAGGATGTCGTTAATAATCCATTTCGATATAACTCCCATATTCAGCCCCTCCAAACTGCGCCAAAGGAATTAAAAAACGGAGGATTCACTCTTAAAACGCATCAAATGTTTTCCGCTTACATTCCGCTGGAGGAAGTTAAAAACGCAACAATCACCCGTCATTTTGGATTTGTGTTTGAGGAAACCTCGGTCGGGCAAATCACATGATTACCGTGACACCATCGTTTTCGAAAAGCTCCGTTTTCAAAATGTTTTCAGTCCACGCAACAATGAAAAGCTGGCGTTCTCAAATTCTTCCGGTTTGAAGAGCGTTTTCCGTTTTCGTGACGGATTAGTGTGGGCGGTAGGTCTAACCGTAGAAATGCCTCATTGGCACAAGTGGTAATATTTTCTGTGTATAGGAGACATAAGACAATAGACATGCGCAACAAACGTAAGTCAAAATTTGTACAAAGTATTTTTCTCACACTCGTCGCAAATAAAACTCTATCAAATCCCAAACTTTCAAGGTCACAGCCAACGGAAAATATTGAATGTGTAACTGCGTTATTAGCGCAATATAAGCGTTTATTAACAAATATATGACTCTAAACAGTATTTTGACCAAGTGCAACCAACTAATTTTACCACTTCAAACCGCTTAACTTTTCCTTTAATTTTCTGTAGCTTTGGTTTAGTGCCAGGATTCTGTTCCAAAAGCTTATTCTGGGGAAGTGTTGAAAACAAAGTGAGAATCTTTTGCTGATGATCTGGCGAAATTTTACGTAGCTCGAGAAGGGTGCCAAGTTAATGCACGTAAACCATTTCAACGGTAATGCAGTTTCGAAGTAAAGTTTCGTTGGTTTTCTTTTTATCAGCATAAAATCCTCGCGCAAGTTACCAATGGTAATTCAAGTTAATGTATAGCAGATTTATAGAGTTTGAAAGACGTTACTTGGTTGTCATTTTTGCGGTTTGTGGAGAATCAAAGCCAAGAGGTTAATATAGGCTTACTTAACCAAGTCATAGATTCATGAAAAACAACGATATTGCTATTGCACGCGCTGAGGCGCTACGTGATGTTTCGTTCAATGTCAGTCGGACTCAACGTTTGGCGAGTAGGAGGTGCTTGATTTAGAGAATTAAAGGAGAGCGGCGACACCTACGGGCAAATCAAGTCTGTCCAGTTCTTTCACGGTCAGTCTTAGTAGGTAAGTTTCTCTTGAATTCTCTCTTTGTTACTTCCTTCATGTCACGTATACATCTTGAAATTTAAATTACGATTGAAAGTGACCAGTTTTAGCAAAACAGTTAGGAACACTCATTTAAAAAAGAAGTTTAAAAGAAGTGAGCTGACCAGCCATTAAAGGGAAACAAAATAATAACCAGTTTATTCCAGAGGTATGAATGAAGACATGAAGTTTAGGTAATATTTCTTTCAAAAGCGATTTACGTGTTCTTTTGATTCTCTCAGCCGAAACCCTCTGATTGACTAGCAGCTTTGACCAAAAAGGACTTTAGAATCTTATAAATAGTACAATTTAATGAAATTCCGTTTTTTCTTTGCTTTAATTGTTGCATTTTTTTAGAAACCTCTTTAATGCTTTAGTTCCCTTTGTTTATAAATCCTTAATTCCTTAATTTAAATGCCTTTTCAATATTAGACAAATTGCTAATTGTTTACTCACTAACAAAAATGTTATCATAAGGTTGGCACTATAAATTGATAAAGGCGTCAGTTTTTAGTTCAAAACTTACTACTCTCATGTAAAACTACCTACTGTGAAGTAGTAAAGCGAACAATTCTTCAGTCAGCTTAACTTTCGTCGACGATAAAACGGGATATTACGCATCAGTTCAGGTCATTGCATTCGCATAAGTGACGCACGTGAGGTAAATCCCGTGGCTCCCTGGAGGGTAAACAAAAGCATAGCGTACTTAATAAGGACCCTGTAATGGGACCACCATTGATCTAACGACACTAAAGATTGCTCTGTCGTTTACTTTAACAACTTAAGTTGTTCACCACCCTATGATTTGCTTTCAAAAAAGTCAGACTTGCATGAAATTATTAATATCTTTTGTAATTGTCTCCGTGATCCACGCGCGCCGTAAACACTGTTTCACAAGGCTGGGTTAATGATTAATGACATTGACATCTATTGTTTTTTGGATTATTTAATGCAACAATAAAACAGGAAATTAAAAAGAACAAACTGCTCTTCTGCGTTGGCGCCAACAGAAAATAATATTGATTTACTATCCAATATAAAATGCATCGATGTGAAAATTCTTTGCTTCGAGCAACATTGCTTTTAACCCGCTCTTAAACCGTAAGACGAGGTTTCTATTGATGGTTAGCTAGCTACCGTCGTATGACGTGGACTTTTAATGGATGATTTCAATGCCTCACTGGGTTTTGCTACGCGTGTGGCATTGCATTGTCAGTAATTATGATCATGGTTATTTGAAGCAAATAATTTTACTTATTCTATTCTACTCATCCGTGTAACCTAAACCAGTTTTTCCTGTCATTTTGAGAATTGAACAGTTCAAAAAAGTTGATCAGACCACGGCAGTAAAGTTAACGAAAACGGGGCTTTGTCAGTGCGATCGCTACAGCCTTGTTTGATTTATTAATGTCCTTAACGGTTTGGTCTGTTGATGTTTAATTTCTCATATACACAAGTGAAGTCAAGCAAATCTGTCGATTATTCGGCCAGTATATCAATGAGTCAAGCATTATGTAAAGGAAAAACAAGCTATTTTTGTAAACTACCATGTACATTAAAATATTGCGGGGTTATTTCCGCGGTCAAGGGCGCTGGCAATATAACATTTGTCAGAGAAAGTTAAACACGGCACGATTGTTAAACTCCAGAACAATCAAATTCCGCTATAAAATGTTTCTTCAAAAGACAAGAAAACGACGCGAAGACGACCAAAACTAACATAAAGGAAACTTATTTCATACCATTACTTTTAAACCACTGAACTGGAAACTTATTTTCATTTTAGCAAAGAGGTATGGACATTCATTTACTGTGGGTTTCGTACTTTTTAATTCGGCAGGAACGTCTTTTCAGTGGCCATCTATTAGTATAACGAATAAAATACTTTCCTCTTTCCGTTTTCAGATCTGGCATAATAATGTACTCCAACGCCACGTATGTCACGTCAACAAATGTTACCCGTTATATACCGAGTTTATTGACTGGTGCAACAGTTATCGCAGCTGACGGACTCATTGCAATCGTAGGAACGCTGGGAAATGTGCTTGTATTAACAGTAATTTTCGTTCACATTCGTTTCTCCACCGTTTCCAACATTTTAATCGCGAATTTGGCTTTGGTTGACTTACTCACTGCGTTCGCGTTAATACCAGGTGATATCTACCGGCACGTGTGCGATCGAATGGGGTACTGTCACGTGAACAAGACGTTAGTGTTGATGCATCGTATACTAGCTCAGTTTGTGGTCACCGCTGCTTCAACGAGTCTATTTGTCATCGCCATGGAACGCTTCATCGCTATTGCTTTTCCATTTCGTTACAAATCATTGTTCACGCGTAAGCGTGCCATTACATGTGCTGTCCTAACTTGGACCTTGGGCACACTAATTACTGGCATTTTCCACGGTTTGAACATTGTATACATTCAAATTATTTACTGCATACTTTTAATACTTGTTACATTCTTCCTCTACATATACATTTTCTCCATTGCCTTAAAGCACGAGAAAAACATCGCTGCAATGCAGAGCAGTCTTAGTCCTCGGAACGCTCAACTCCCATGGGAACGCAAGTCTGCCAAGACCATGGCTATCGTACTGGGCGTGTACGCACTTTGTTGGGTTCCTTCCGTAGCATTTTACTCTGTGGTCCAAACGGATGACTGGTTATATCCCAGAATGCATTTCTGGATCAACACCGTGTATTATTTAAATGCCGCGTTAGATCCTTTTATTTACTGTGTCCGGAGTGAGAAGTTTCGTAAGTCGGTGAAAAAGCTTTTCAAATCAGTGATTAGTGTTCATTCTTAAAGAGGCAATGTCACTGCAGCTACCGGGATACCTCAAAACTTCTCAAAAACTTCAAAGGAGCTCAGTCACGGTTTGCAGATATCGAAAAGTTTAGCCTCAATTTTTCAAATTCGTCGTTTGTGATCCGTGTTAATCTTCTCCATTCTTAGCCATCCTTGTTCCTTTATGGTTTATCATTATCTCTTTGGTGTTTTTCTACCTTATTAAACTGTTATTTTCAGGTTTCCTACCATTAAAAGGTAATTTTGTATGTGACCAAAATAACTCAAAATAACATGACTGAGCCCCTTTAGGCATGGTTATGTCGTAGTTCAATTTCAGCTCTTCGTACAATTTAGGTCAATTTAGTATTTTCCTTTGCTTTTGTGTATGGTAATACATTATGATAATGTTCTAAAATGAAAGGGAAATACGAAATATCAAAGTAGATTGTAAAAGGGTTAAAATGAACCACAACATTCACAGTAGGTGAAACCTTAAAAAAAAATTGCCTAGATTAATCAAAATGACTACACTTGTTCAGGGAAGTCTGACAAACCAGAGAAATTTTATCGTTTGTCAGACTTACTTATTTACTCCTCTGGAAAACCGCTAAAAATTACATAAATCGTTCAATACCCTAATTAGTGTTCTTGGCGTCTCTGCTCAGTCAGAGTTTTAAAATTTTAGCACCGCAACAAAATACCAGTGTTATCCCCTTTAAACTCTGATCATTTGTCGAGACGATCACATTCCCAGACCTTTTTAAACTAACTGCTTCCATCGGCTTAAAATATCGCATTGGTGGACAAATCGCGTGGAGTGGCGGTGTCTCTACTTCGAAAATATATATATTTCTTTTTCACTATCACTATCAAGTCCAGTTCGCAGTTTTCTTGTGTAAGATAATACCGAGAAACGAGAGTTTCACTGAAATGTTGCAAATGACACATTTTGTTGCGATGCACCGAGTTTTGGCTGAAAGTTTGCCGCCGTATTTACATTAACAATTACGAACTTTACTCTGATTGGATATTACAAATCACTATGTAAATAGTTCACCCCTGAACTGAAAATAATACTGTTTCGTTCCTGAGGAAACGAAACAAAAAATAACGGAGTCCATCCCATCGACAACAATCGGCGTTCCAAAATCCACTCTCCCTCCAACCGCGACCACCAGCTCCTCAAGCAGATGCGATTTTTCAGTGGAGGCGAAGCGAGTGGAACCACAGGCGGCCCAAGCTCTCAATGTTATCCTTTTTTCCCCTTTTTATGCGAACGTTCAGGCTAACGTGACATATGGCATGTACTATTACATAACGACCGAATTTGACCACGCGAAACACGACTCTCGCCTTGCAGCATATGGAGGTGTTGTGTTACAACGGTTTGAATTTATAAAGGCATGTATGGGAATGCAACGGCTTTGCTTGAAAAGCCAATCATTCTTATATTTTGTGAATAAAATCTACTTACCCTGTTGCTGTGTTGTATTCTTTGTTGTTTGCCAGCTCCTCGGGCCGATCTAACGCGATTTCGGCAAGTTATCGTTCTGCGGGTTTCCACTACTAAAAGAAAGACAAGGCCGGACACTGATTTCCGGAGTGCCCGCCGCTCGAAGCGAATAAATCCACTGAAAATAACCCTGCCGGCTCAATTCCTCCGTAGAATCGAAGAAGAGATGTTGAAGTTCCATGTCAGTTCACTCGCTACGCGATTCCGTCCACAACGCCTTCGCAACTATACATCTATTTCGAGATTGCTTCGCTCGCAAATTCGAAAACAGCCGCGTCACAAAAGTTAGGACACTTTCGCGGTGTTGAGTAACTATAATTAGCCCGACCTGGGGTAGTCAGCAACGATTTGTCAACGGTCAAACCAAAATGCTTCCCGGGTACCCTCGTGCTTTATTTGTCAAACCCATAAAGGGAGTGCCCGGTTACCCGGGGAGCATTTTGGTTTGACCGTTGACAAATCGCTGCTGACTACCCCCCGGTCGGGCTAATTATAGTTACCCAACACCGCGAAAGTGTCCTAACTTTTGTGACGCGGCTGTTTTCGAATTTGCGAGCGAAGCAATCTCGAAATAGATGTATAGTTGCGAAGGCGTTGTGGACGGAATCGCGAAGCGAGTGAACTGACATGGAACTTCAACATCTCTTCTTCGATTCTACGGAGGAATTGAGCCGGCAGGGTTATTTTCAGTGGATTTATTCGCTTCGAGCGGCGGGCACTCCGGAAATCAGTGTCCGGCCTTGTCTTTCTTTTAGTAGTGGAAACCCGCAGAACGATAACTTGCCGAAATCGCGTTAGATCGGCCCGAGGAGCTGGCAAACAACAAAGAATACAACACAGCAACAGGGTTAGTAGATTTTATTCACAAAATATAAGAATAATTGGCTTTTCAAGCAAAGCCGTTGCATTCCGATCCCATACAAACCTTTATAAATCCAAACCGTTGTAACACAACACCTCCATATGCTGCAACGCGAGAGGCATGTTTCGCGTGGTCAAATTCCTTCGTTATGTAATAGTACATGCCATATGTCACGTTAGCCTAAATGTTCGCATAAAAAGGAAAAAAAAAAGATAACATTGAGAGCTTGGGCCGCCTGTGGTGGGACTTGGTGAATTCCTCGATCGTGTCAAGGCAACATATTTCAAACTTCATCCCTATGATGTATACTGGGATCGTGATGTAACTGAGGACAGGATTAAAACGGAATTTGTTGGTTATGATCCTACGCCATTCGTGATCAAAAAACGAACGGACACTGCTTCGGTCTTTTGAGCGAGATCAAAGGAAAGAAGATCAACAAGGACTCGTTTAAGCTCCGCGAGAGAAAAGCACTTGCACAAGTGAAGTATTGCCTTCGACCAGTGTTCGGTCAGCCGTATGACGTAAATTACTACGCTGAGGATTGGATGATGGGACCGAATTTGTTTTGCTGGCAGGAAATCTGCTATCAGGGATAAGCTGTTTATAACGGATTGGGCCTCTATCAAAAACCTTACAACGCATCGGATGTGGAGCTGATTGAAACGAAACTGAAGACTCACAAAGCAGGTATTTTGCAATACATTGAAAATATGAAGATGGGAGTGCTGAAAGGAATTACTCGCAGTGTGGAGGAATGTGAAGCTGGAATTAACACAATCAAAAGGCAGTACTTGAATATTTCCTTGTACAACTCAACAGGTAAGGCAATGTTGCGTAATTGTTGTTTTTGCACCGTGTAAACAATCTGCGTTAATTTTCCGCTACGGTTATCTATCGCTGACTCAAACAACGAAACATTTGATATTTTCGACTGGAAATGCAAGGTCGCGGCTGGGTGTCGGTTAAAAAGATCATGTCGAGTCCTGTAGCAGTGAGTCAGACTAACTAAGAAATTTAGGGATTGGGGCGTTTGATTCGTTTAATTTCCGCGGCCAGCTTCTGATTAGATCTAAATTGATTGACGAGTATTGACTGTTAGACAATACATGACCATTGTTTCATATAATTTGGAGCTCGTCTTGCAGAACACGTGAACTGTTCTTAGCAAAAGAAGCCAGGAAAATCAGAAAAGCTGCCTGACAAATTCCCTGATCACCAATCGTACGTCCACTGATATGTTGTTGTCCCGTTCCCGTATAGTCCTCGCTATAGTCACGTGATGAAACGTCGGTCACGTAAAATGGAAATCACGAGAATTCAAGCAGCAAGAACCAGGGCTGTTTTCGTGCATGGAGGCCAGGTCTTCACGGCTGCTTCTTGTCTGTAAAACTTTCTTCTTAGGGCAATTCGTTTTATTTTTGGTTGCGTGACAACATCTTACAGTTAAACCCTAAGAGTACGCACTTTTTTTCTTGATTGTCTGGTGATTTTCTGGGTTCAGTTACAATGATAAAATGACAAACACGTCATCGTTTTTTCCAGTATAATGTTGATCTGTGCAAATGCTGTTCTGTATTTTGTTTAATTACAAAGCTCGAAGCAAGTGAATGCGTCTGCCGATTCAAAGACTTATGTATTTGGCAGTGGCTGAGTATAAATATTTGAAGGGAAACCCTGAACCAGCACGTATTGGCCACCCCCGTTTTCCAAATAGCGACATTGATCGCATTCTATAGAAGATTGGTTTCGTTTTTGCAGGTGTCTTACAAAGCTGGTTTGTCAAACCCCTGCTGGACCCTGATTACTACAGTAACATCACAGAAGACACTGATAACGAATGGAAGAAGACGCACAGTGGAAAAAATGTCAGCGAAACCATCCAGGATTTTCTTGTGACTTACATAGGAGAAGCACTCAGCCAGCTGTTAAGGTACTGTTAATAGAAGTTAAGCAGTAGCCGTTCACTTATTCCGCTTCAAATTTAGAATTAACAAAGTTCTACCGTGTTAAGACGCCAAGACGAGCGTGTAGTAATGTGACATTCTGAGTATGAGGACTGACAAGTCGAGAAAACAGTGCTGTTGACTTGCACAATAAGCATTCATAGCATTGCTTTCATATATTAATCATTCAGCGATAATTCCCAGCAATAATTTTTTGTCAGTTTGGTATAGAAGTTTCTTTGAAGTTTCCAAGTAATCGGCCTAAAAAACATTATCCTCTGAAGTGAACTTAACTACTCTCCTTTTTCATTTTTCTATTATGGACGTTATTTACCGTACCATTTAGCATGCATGTTTAAATAAACTTTCACTCGAACAGGAATCAGCGATGTTTTCGCTACCCTTGTGGTATACCTGTGTTTAAACTGGATAATATCGTGTCGAGTGATTTGTTCACCGTTTAATCGATTATTATTTTTCAGTCGGCAAGATATTCTCCAAAGGGACGCCATTTGTCTTTCAACATTTTGAAAATCCTCACAGTTCCGATGTTTATTTTTAGTTATGTGGAATTTGAACACATCCGTCACTGCGTTCCCAGCAATGTGTCCAGCGGCTTGGGCAAACTTCCACTCAAGTATGTTTGGCTCGATGGTATAGAGAACAAGTCCTGACCAACAGACCCATATCTACCCACTGGTGAAGCGTTGAATGGATCGCAGGCCTACTTCCAAATCATGACGTATTTCACAACAAATGCCATGACCCCCGGGGAAGTTCATGAACTCGGCAAAAAGCAGCTCAGCATTCTCTATCCCATTGGTAAGTCTCATTACATATGAATTTTTAGATTGTTGTCGAATCTGTGTCTGCACCATCTTGAAGTTGTATCTGCGCCATCTTGAATCTGTATCTGCGCCATCTTGAATCTGTATCTGCATCACCTTGAATCTGCATCTGTGCCATCTTGAATTTGTATCTGCTCCATCTTGAATCTCTTTCAGTAACTGCACAATACTGTAGGTATATCTACACCATAGTGAATTTGTAACTGCATCATCTTTAATCTATATTAGGCAAAAACGAAACGATACGATATGTTACGACATGATCCAGACTTTGTTCAGAGAGGTAACACGTAATAATTGATTACACTAATGATCTTGTGCTACTCCTCACAGAAACACGATAAAAATTAAATATCAATTCTGCATTATATTACAAGAAAATTACACTAAAAATTATATATTGAAATCTAAAATCATCCATGAGGTTAATGAAAAAGTATGCCCAATCGTTGAAAACTATCATTATTACTTTGAAATTAAAAAAAGGCGTTTCTTACGCTTTTCGTAAGAGCACTAAGACAGGGGGAACTCTCTAGAATGGCTAATTGCAGCCAGTTCCATAGCATGCAAGTAACACCGAAAACGTTTTCTCTTCCTCTCTTTCCAGTGCATACCATTCTTCATGATCTCTATTTTTTATTGATAGGTTGTGGAAGTCGCAAGGCAAGTGACTGGAGAACCAGACAATCAAACCGCTGTAGCGAAATTCAGAGCTAAGCTGAATTCGTCTGAAAGTTACTTTAACGCGGAGCCAATCCCTAAAAACGAGTCCGATAAAGCGGCACACAAAAAATGCAGTGATATCGAGGGAGCGAAGAAATATTGTCCAAAGCGCTGGGCTGCCTTTGAGTTGTGGATGGCTGAATCAAGAAAGGTAAGTTTCGTCGTTTTGATAATCGCTTGCTCGTGTGAGGGCCCTTTTTATTATATCGACACAAAGGCTTAACTGGAAAATACACCACTCATGCGAAAATACACCAAATTCATGTGAAACTACATCCGGGACTCAAGTGGCGTCAATATCTTCATTGGTGAAGATATTGATGACTTCACTGATATCATGTTTGACCCTGGCCTTAAACAGGACTTAAATTTGTTGGTGTATGATCGAAACATCTTCGAATCTTTCTGAGACATCTTCGGAAGTCTTCGATAATCTTCGGAACTTTTCGGGAAATGTACGGAAATGTACGAGAGCCTTCGGGCAACTTTTGGAGAATCATAGGAAATCTTCGCAAAATCGTCAAAAATGTCGTTACTTAATAGTATGTTATATAATAAACAAAATAATACATGGTTGCTTGTAGGTCGTTGTAGATATGGAATTACTCCTCTCGTATTTTAACAATAGAGTGTTTCTGTCGAGGAAATATCGGCTGATAGTTGCCCCGAGGAAATTTGATGTTCTTGAAACAAATATGCCAGTTTTAAGAACATCAAATTTCCAAGGGGCAACCATCAGACCGATAGTTCCGAGACATATTGTCTTTATTGTTCACCACTAAATTTTCTTCCGCGCACCAGTTCAAAATTCACATTGAATTATTTTCAACTTTTTTAGATTAAAACCGTGAACCCAAATGTAAAACTTTAAAAAGGAAACAAACAAAAACCCACTTAATGCAATTTCAGTTGTTTATTTTTTATAAGTCCGCTTGTTTACAGAAATTTTTCACGGACGAGTACTATCCATCCGGGTATTTTCCTTGGACGAGCAC
Organism: Orbicella faveolata; assembly: GCF_042242905.1. Classification (NCBI taxonomy): domain Eukaryota; kingdom Metazoa; phylum Cnidaria; class Anthozoa; order Scleractinia; family Merulinidae; genus Orbicella; species Orbicella faveolata. The sequence goes on from NW_028301554.1 coordinate 4,357,671, forward strand.
TATGGGTTGATAGTGTCTCTCCGCGGACAAACACTATTGCGTCACATGATCAATTTAAACCAATGAGAATCGGAGAAAATTTAGTGGCGAACTATAATCAACTTTATATCTCACTCGTTCGTTGTGCTCACTTGAGAGATATCGAGTTGAACACTTGAAGAGAAATTCCATAGCTACACATGCCCATGTATTATTTTCTATCTCTGAACTGTCCCAAATGCCGTGGAAGTGGGCTGTGTTGTCTTTGAAGAGCTCACTATAAGCAGAACAGTTAATAATTTTTTTGCTACTCTTTTAGGTCATGAGTTTGCTTGCACCTAAGACTATTCCACCCTTCCAATTTACTGGAGATAAAGCTACCACATCCGTCTGTCCAGTTGATATGCAGTTTAACCTGAACCCATCGAGTGGAGCTCAAAGTTACCACATTGCTGGCGCAGATTGCACACGAAGTGCAAAATACAACCTTCCATTTTTCCTGGGAAATCTGGGTGCCAGATTCTCTGAATGGAGCGTCAATGCTCATGAGGCGAGGCGTGGACACCATACACAGGTTAGCGTGTTACTAGACTTAGTTTATTAAATAATTTTCTACCAATGCAATTAAGTATTACCCTTTATACCATGCCATAGAAAATGCAGCCAATCAGAATACAGGAAAGCCGTTGTATATTCGACGGTATTGCATTCAACCTTTCCATCGTGCGCTGCGTTTTACGTCGTATTGATTGTGGTGGCCACTGAATTTTCTATGGCATGGTATAAAATAGTTATGCAACGCTCTCTCGTGGTATACCATGGAATATCCCACGTGTCACTTATATTTTCTTGGTATTCACAGTCGCCTAAAGGCTCGTGTGTATATCGAGAAAATGCAGTTGACTCGTGGGATATTCCATGGTATACCATTCAAAAGTGTTGCATAACTAGCTGTACCTTTCAGATTCACTGTGGGAAGCAGACTACATTTTATGTATCTGAAACTTCTTGCCACCTCAGTACATTTAAGAGGCACAAGAATTCAACGGCAGAGTTATCTACAACAACCACCTAATTTTTATTATAACATTATATGTAATATATCAAACACGAGAGACGATGTTTCATCAGGATATCCAAACACCGAGAATAGAGTTGAAAATACCACGCACAGCGGAGTATTGTTGACGAAATTCGAGGTGTTTGGATAGCCGATGAAACACTGTCTAGAGTGTTTGATACATCTTCTAAATCGAAACGAAAACTAAGGAGTAAACAGACATGTAAAATCATCAAAATCTACGCTAATTGAGACCGGGTATCCACACCTCCCTCACGGTTTTTATTTTCTCTGTTTTAACTTGATGAATTATTAATGAGTTTGAGAAGTAACGTTATAAGTTCCTATATTGAAAGGGTTATTTTACTTGAAAAATTTAACGGCAGTTACACACAGTCAACGAGTCGCAGTAGTGGCAGTAACTCACTGTTCACTCACCAAAAGAGGTTGAAAGCGGTTTAATTGTTCGCGGATGTGCAACACACCTCAACTACTGTTCACTAAATAACGATTGGATTTTTCGCTCTCGATTTCTATGAGGTGATCGTTGTTGAAGCCAAAAAGTAGCAAAGCTTATTGGTTCTCTTGGTGAGGTCAACTCGCTAATAAAACCCAACAGCCCGCAGGTTAATGTTTCTCGTAACGAAAGGAAAACTACTCCGAACTTTTTCACTGAAAAATATATAGAGCCGTTTTCATTTGATTATCGAAAGCCATTCGCATTTGGTTTAGTTGCGCATAACTGTGACGCTAAGTAATTTACTTAAAAAACACGTGCCACTTTGTCATCTAATCAGAAGTAACCAATCGTGACTCGCTTCCACACGTTTTCCCGCGCTTTCCATTGGCTACATGTATTGCTTTGAGTTCTGATTGGTTTACTGGATTGTCTGTGTAATTTTTAATTGGCCATAATGATTACTTCAGTTTTGCTATGAAAACTGCTCTACAACAATGAGCAACACTTAGTTATAGAAACACAAGAGGAAGTTTGGGAGAAACACAAGTGAAAGTTTGGGAGGACGAGAAATGCTGTGGGAACACAAGCCCCTATAACTCGATAGAAACTCGGAGAGCATGTTTTCTATTTCTTTTAGAAAAAACCGCGCCAAAAAAAAAAATCGTTCATTTTGATCATCAGAATGTAGATTCTCTTTGCTCGCGCTATCATTATATCAACAGCTCGTGCTAGTTCTGAGTTCCTGTCAAGTTATTTTACTAAACCTGCCTGGATTTGGTGATCAACGAAACTGTGCCTCGTCGGTTGTCGCTTGCTCATAGAAAAGTCGCACTCATAGTTATTCCTAACGTTCCTCTTCTCCTGTAACAGGTTCAAGGTAACACAGAACATTTCCGTGACAGCTGCGGCGGTGTGATTAGTTGGCTTGACAGCGTCACCTATTACACGGCGTTTACAGAAGGTAGGGCTCTATACGCTGAGAATCCGGTCATAGCTGAAGATACTGACACTTACAAGTATGAACCCATGCAGAAGTTTAAAATACTGAAGTGGCAGGTAAAGAGACAGTAGGCCAATCAAAGCTATTGTTTACTCATTTTTCATCTACTGAAGAAGGGCTAATCCTGAAGCATTTTGCAAACTAGCTACTCTTTGGCATTTAAAAGGGCTCTCAGGCTCAAATTTTAGTTTATCATTTTAGTGTCACACATCATTAAGTTTTAGCTCGTTTCTACTGATTCTTTATTGGTTACTCATCTTGCTAGATGTTGCATGTGTTTCATGCTACGTTACGTTACTTTACGTTATGCTATATTACGTTACGTTATGTTTTGTTACGTTACGTTACATAATGATTGTAAGAGGAGTTTTTCGCCGTCATCAAAAATGTACTGAAGATCGTCCATCAAATTGTACCAGCTTTTTGTCTAAAACGCGAAGAGGCAACGAAACTGCTAAGATTATTTAACAATACAAGAATAGATCTGGATAGCTTTCTACAGAAAGAGGCAACTTCTGTGGTTATGAAAAATGACGCCATAGATCATGCCTCGTGAACTCAATGGCAGACGTTTTTATGTTTTAATTCCCTTAATTATTGTTTTGTTTTATTGCAACACCATCACTCTTAAAGGAGCTACGTCACGTTTTGCCCATCCTGAAAAGTTTAGCTTAAATTTTTCAAGTTCGTCGTTTGTAATCCGTGTCAATCTTCTCCATCCTTAACCGTCCTTGTTTCTTTATAGTTTATTATTACCCCTCTAGTGTTTTTCTATCTTAGTCAACTACTACTTTCAGGTTCCCTTCAATTTAAAAGTAATTTCGTACGTGGCCAAAATAACTTAAACTACTGTGACTGAGCTCCTTTAAGAACGTAATTGTGGTCGCAGTTATCTCTTATTTTGTTCCAAAAACGACTGTTTTCCTTGTAGTTATCACCACTCTTCTGAATGTAGGTATGGCAAGCTCTTCGATTGATCGTGGACACTGGTTTGCACTATTTAGGTTTCCCAAGAGACACGGCCCTGGAGTACTTTAGTAAATACGTGTGGGAAAATACAGACCTTGCCAAGAAGGAGGTGAGAAAATAGCTCTAAGTCTATACTGACAGCAACAAATTTTCACTTTTTTACCAAGTGAGCATTACACTTGAAGCGCTGCCATTCATTTGTAGCCCGCAAGAGTTGAAAAAAAAAATATGGCCCAGCAATTCACAACTCTTTACTAAAAGTACAATCAACGACTCGCAGCGAGAAGGGAGGGAGAGGAGGTTATATTTTTTGTGGTTTCATGCTCGGGAGAAACTCTATATATCAGGGACGGCGGAGCCGGGGGGGGGACTGGGAGGGTTAACTCCCCCCAATTTCAAGCAGAAAATACATAAAATCATAATTTTACAAATATCTCCAGACACCCTACAAGTTAGCGCCTCTGGCGCTCGCTTGTAAGCACCACCCCCCCCCCCCCCCCTTGCCCCAATTCAAAATACTTTCCGCCATCCCTGTATGTCTACGTGAATAATGATTTAAGATCGCAGTTAATTATCCCTAAGATGGTTTTGTTTCTTCAGACTAAACACTTTCTACAGACCAAACAGTTTCTACAAAACGACAATAAACAATAGGTATTTCAACTAGACATGACGTAAGGCTGATCGGCGGATTACTGAGAAGTTGAACAATAATACCAGATCCAGTACCTCTCGACATAGCTGAGTATGAAAGTGAAGAATGATCATCGCAGTTAATTTTCCAATTTAAGAAACTGGAAAGAAGAAGCCTGAAAAAAATCAGGGCTTCAACGGGATTCGAACCCGTGACCCCCGCGATACCGGTGCGATGCTCTACCAACTGAGCTATGAAGCCACACATTGGGAGCGAGGTCAATTAATTGAGTTCATGTCTTCCCGTGAGGAGTGAAATGATGTAAAGTTTATATGAAATATTTCATATATGAACTGCGGTTATAGATGAAAGTGAAGAATGATCACTTCACTTTCATCTATAACCGCAGTTCATATATGAAATATTTCATATAAACTTTACATCATTTCACTCCTCACGGGAAGACATGAACTCAATTAATTGACATCGCTCTCAATGTGTGGCTTCATAGCTCAGTTGGTAGAGCATCGCACCGGTATCGCGGAGGTCACGGGTTCGAATCCCGTTGAAGCCCTGATTTTTTTCAGGCTTCTTCTTTTTAGTTTCTTAAATTGGAAAATTAACTGCGATGATCATTCTTCACTTTCATCTATAACCGCAGTTCATATATGAAATATTTCATATAAACTTTACATAGCTGAGTATGTTGAATTATTCTAATCAGCTAAACGTTAAAATAGGTCAGAACGTATTGGCCCAGTAGCGAACTTGATTAAGAATAAGTTCAAATACCAGTGGAGCCTAAGTTAACCTGCCGGGATGTGTGAAATCATTTCATTTCTCACTAAAATCCATTCTTTCAGTTTACGTTGGTTTATATGTTGTCCTCTTCACATCTGTTGTTAAGCAATTTTTGAACACATCCGAGCAATGTTCTTTTATAACCTCGTCAGGTGACTCGGTACCAGAGCGACCCCGGACAAGCGATCGTTTACATGATTGGTCAGCTGGAGGTAAAGAAAGCCAGAAGTTATTCTGAGGGAGCTCTGGGCAAAGATTTCAGTCTCAGAGAATTTCACCATCAGGTGCGTTTGCTTTTACTTGCACTCTCTTTTAGAGACTTTTAAAGGAAGAGAGAGGGATAAACAGATCAGAAAGCTTGTTTGCCGGTCAAATAAGTTCATGTCATAGATGTGCAACATACACTGTAGCTACGAATGGGGTCCAAAAAGGGGGAAATAGGGAACGAGTGCTGGGGTACGGAGATGGGCCGTTGGGCGTAATTTCAATGTAGTATAAAGATATGTGGAGCTCAATTATACAACAAAAACACTCACTGTAATCCTATGTATCAAGCCTTGTGAGGCAAACGAAATCCAAGGCCCAGGGTGTTTGCATAGGGGGAAATCTTAGAAGAGGAGGCGGCGGTGTTATCAGTTTTAAGTTTCAAGCTAAATTCACTGTTCTTTAGGTTCTTGCCTAGGGATCCTCGCCACTTGCTTACTTATCCGATCATGTGAAAAAGTACGTGGCTTACGTCAAGGATAAGGCAAAAGAAGGTTGTGATGTCATCCTGAATCCACCAAAGAAAACCGAGGCAAAGAACCAGTGAAGTCCGCAGGCAAAAACAACCGAAACCCATTGTACACTACATATGAAGCTTTGTTGATGAATACTGGTATCGCTAAGACAGTACACTCTTTTGTTTAAACGTGAATTCAGCTGAGCGAAGGTTACCTTCAGCAGCACGTAATGAACATCTTTATTGATTGATTGGTTGGTTGGTTAGTTGGTTGGTTGATACACTGATTACACGGGTTATCTAAGTAACAACAGCAATTGCCTCAACCCTCGCGGCCATTAAATTTTTTCGCCCGAAATAAGAGACCTCGCCCATCCATTAAGAAGAAAGGACGAATTTTTTTAGAAGTTTAAATGTACATTAATATAGAATTTTAGTTAATTATTAGTTAGTTTTTAATTAATTTTCTTCGGACAGCATATACTCTTTTATTTCCTGTCATTGTTTGCCAATATTTCAATTTTAATTTTTTTTTAAAGGGAATCTTATAATACTACTAAGGAAAATTTTTAGGTAGAGTTAAACAGTGTCCCCAATTAGCCCACGTGGGTTAAATACATTGACCCTTAAATATAGTTCTTACTTACTTGACTTAATAACTAGTTGATTGATTGATTGATTAACTGACTGATAGAATTAAAGAGCTCAAAATTTAGTTTGTACAGTTGCATGTTTTCGTTATAGCTTTGTAAACTAACGCACGATGGTGACCTTAACTAGGAATTAAACAGAGGATAAAAATGTTTTGTAGTCCACAATTTTTGACAACACAGTAGGGATAAATAAATTTGCCAACTCCATCAACAATGTCTTTCTGCGCGTACTTTTTAGTATGACTATCCACCATATATAAGATCAAAGGAATGGCACTCTCCTAGGGCTGAATTGTAATAAGGTGTTGCGAACTAAATACAGTAAAGACACTAAACATTCAAATGATCTCTTTGAGAACCACACGCGTGTTTGGAAAAAAAATTTTATATTTACATTGCAAATCACATTGCTGCTTTACGTTCGTTCTTTAATGTGCACGTTCAATGTTTAAACTGGTATAAATTTCTTTTCCCTCGCCATTGGGTGTGAAAAAGTTTCAAGCATTCAGTTTGTTGCTGCGCTTCTGTCTGGAGTTGTTATGGAACTGCAACGATGCCAAATTTGCAAACACGAAAATCAAGATCTATTCTCCGTCGAGATGGATTTTGAGTCTACTTTACAAGGTAATTATAAGAACAAGTAACGTATACTGTTATTTATATTGTAGAGGTTTTTGTTGACGTTTCATCACGAAAAGCGTTGAACGAAACCCGTTAGCAATCTAATGACACGTCAAAATAAGAACCTGTGAATGATGATCTCCAGTTCAGTGAAGGACATGACGAATTACTTGTCTTGAACTCTTTATCTCACGAAGTTGTGCAGAGCTATTGCACAGAGGACAATTTTGACAGCACCCTCTGGCTTTACACACATAACGGTAGAAAATACCCTGAACCTGCTTGACAGAATGCCAAAAACATTTTCACTGGTGCGTCCTGTTCTGGAAAGCCTGCCGTTGATGATCCTGTTCTCTTCTGAGAGATTTCCTTTGTTACTTTCTAGTGGAAAAGCAGCTAGATAAAAAACGGTACCGGCTTGTTGGTGTAACTACCATTGAAAAATTTGTCAGTTGACTCGGGAAGCAAGGTAATTGTAAAAGAACTAGTAATGTATACTGCTTTTTGTTTTGTTTTGTTTTCTTAAGGTATTAAGTAACTTTTTATCTCGAAAAGCGATGAGAAAAATCAGTTAAAAATCTAAAAAGAACCTTTCAATGAGTATTCCCAGCAAACTGAAGGACATCACGAATTCATTTGGCTAAAGTTGCTTTTTTTAATGGCAGAAAAGTTCAAAGGAATGATGATATCGACGGCATATCGGACTGTACCCTCTCTCCACCGTTATCGATTTAATATTGATTACTGTAAGACATATTCAAAGTCTTATGACCATTTCGGGATGGAAAAAGGTATTATTATTACTATAAGAATTGTAGACTAATATAGTAGGTTATAAATGCCTATCCAAGCTACAAGACGAGACACAAAATGTCTTCACAAGAAATCGTGAGACTTGAGACTTGAGACTTGCGGGTAACGGTTAAAATTTTCTAACAGCCAAATTTTTGGCCCATTTTACGACTAATGGTTAACTCCACTGAGACCTCCTTGCCAGATTTCCGAGAAATTCCCATGTTGTGCGCATTTAAATATGGAACAAAATTGGCTACTAAAAAAAACCTTTAAAATTACGCATCACAATAGGAACTTAATTTCTTTTCGGTTTGGAAAAGATTCAATAATGGACTTCAAAAAAACTCTATAACTGATGCAAGGCTATTTAAAAGGCTTAAAGGAGCTCAGTCACGGTATTTTGAGTTATTTTGGTCACAAAACGGTAGAAAATCTGAAAATAACAATTTAATAAGATAGAAAAACACCGAAGAGACAATGATAAACCATAAAGGAACAAGGATGAATAAGGATACAGAAGATTAACCATGACAGCCCCTTGAAGGGTTTTGTTTTAATTCTTTTGAGCTCAGCCCAGAAATGAACCTTATAAGCTTTTGAAGCTTTCCTCGGCCAACTTATGGCCTGAAATGTTATATTAAGGCGAACCACTATTGTTAGAAGAACAAAACAAACTGAGCTATCCGTCAGAGGAAGAATGAATTTCTTCCCATAATGCATTGCGACTGAAACTAATAGAATTTATTTTAAAAAAATCGTGAGGTCATTATTCGGCGACGAGGACTCTCGTGACATCATCATCATGGCGTCCTCTTTGTGTCTGGGAATGGTGAGCTCTTTTATAGTGCGCAACTCCGTATTTAGCGGCTTGTGTGTCAGTGAAAGACCAATGTACAAATGCTTTGTGTAATTTGCCTTGATTATACTGTGGAAATCCGCTCTACGGACACCCACTTATAACGGACAGTCTCGTTTGTCCCAGCAAAAAACTCATATAATTTCTCTAAAATTAACCCGCTTTATACGGACACCGGCTAACGCGGACAACGGACACTTTTCTGTGTTCCGAGTCACTCTCATATATTGTAAACCCCGCTTTACGGACACTGGTTGCTGGAGTCTGCACATTGTCTATTTTCATTGTCACAATTATGAGATAATAGTAAATATTGTACCCTGTTCAAATAATGAAAGATTTGCACGGGTTAATAAAATTTCATTATTTAGAAAAAAAAAACAGTAACAAAATAGCGTGACATATTAAACTTTGAACAGTCTGTCTTTCTTCCACCGTTTGACTCTGGTACTACGCATAGTCCTTAAATAAATTTTTCTCCCACCTCTTACGCACGTTTCACTTGGCTGGCTTTATGTTGCAGTCGTTGCTCTTAATCTTCTTCCTCTTTGATGTTTTTTGCTTGCTGCAAGTTGTACCAGGATCATCTTCCGCTCGTATTGCTGGGTTCACTTTTTGCCAACGTCCAGTAATTGTTCAATTAAAACCACGTGTTTGCGATGACCAGTCGTTTCAATCTGAATCTCTACGATACAATTTTTTTTTTTTAAATTGTTTTGTTCCGTTTAAAGTAAGTTTGATATAAAAATGCTTTTGAAGAAAGGGTATCCACTGTAAGCTTCCTTAAATTGCCTGACTAGTCATGCCTTGATTCTATTCTGAAAATATTTCTTAATCCATATTGGTTAAAGAAAAATTAGTTTCCAAGTAACACCTATATTGTTGTTTCACCTATTTAGCTATTAAATTTTCTAAGCTTGTCAAGGGGTCCCCCGGTAGCCCAATGGGTTACGCATCTGACCTGCTGTGCGGTCGGAAGGGCATATATACGCTCGACGCAAGGCGGGGACTCCGCTTCTATTCTTTTTTTTTTCTCTCTCTCTCTCTCTTTCGTTTCAACTTCAATGGATATTTTTTTTTTGTACAATCCTCTTTTCTTCCGTTTAAAGCAATTTTGACGTGAAAATGCTTTTTAAGAAAGGCTATGCACTGTACGCTTCCGTAAAATGCCTGACTAATCATGCCTTCATTCCATTTAAGCCCTAACAATTACCTACTAACCAATATGAAGATACCAGAGCCAATGGAACACCAAGTGTTTTAAACATGTGATTTATAACGAGTTTTTCAACCGACTTGAAAAGCGCTTTCTTAAAATAAAAAATTATTTTAAATTTTTAATGATGGTTTTATTAGAACTTTATCGGACTCAATGTGGCAGACAACTCAACTTTGGCCTAAGCTTTGGCAGCTATAAAAAGGTTTGCTAAGACGGCGAGTTACTATTGTTAGAAGAACAGAAATCCTTAGAGTAGCTATAAGTTGTCGTGACGCCAATGTGTTTCAGGTCTAAAAACATTTGTTTATTTATATTTGTGAAAGCAAAATTAGTTTGCCAGTGACACTTATATTGTTGTTTGACGTATTTAGCTTTTAACTTTTCTAAGCTTCTCAACAACTCCTCCGGTAGCCCAATGGGTTACGCATCTGATCTGCTGTGCGGTCGAAAGGGCATGTATACGCTCGACGCCAGTCGGGGGACTCCGCTTTTATTCTGTTTTTTCTTTTTCCTTTCAACTCAATTTTTTTTGTACAAACCTCTTTTCTTCCGTTTGAAGTAGGTTTCATGTGAAAATCCTTTCTAATAATGGGTATACACTTTAAGCTTCCATTCTTTTTAAGCGCTAAAAATGACCTACGACCCAATATGAAGATACCAGAGCCAGTGGAACACCAAGCACTTTAAACACATGATTTATAACAAGTTTATTAACCAAGTGTGGCGCATTTATCCAAGTGTACCGCATTTTTCAAGAAAGCCGCATTTTTCCAAGTGTCTTGCATTTTTCTAAGTGTGCTGCATTTTTCCAAGTGTGCCACATTTATCCAAGTGTAGCACATTTTCTGTGTGGCGCATTTTTTCCAAGTGTGGCGCATGTTTCAAGGTGTGGCGTATTTTTCAGCGTGTGCCGCATTTTCTTAAGTGTGGCGCATTTATCCAAGTGTGCCGCATTTTCTTAAATGTGGCGCATTTTACCAAGTGTGGCGCATGTTTCCAGGTGTGTCACATTTTTTCAAGTGTGCCGCATTTCCTTAAGTGTGGCGCATTTTTCCAAATGTGCCGCATTTCCTTAAATGTGGCGCAATTTTCCAAGTGTGGCGCATTTTCTTAAGTGTGGCACATTTGTCCACGTTAGGCGCATTTATCCAAGTGTGCCGCATTTTTTTAAGTGTGGCACATTTTCCAAGTGTTCCGCATTTTCTTAATTGTGGTGCATTTTTCCCAGTGTGGCGCATGTTTTCAGATGTGTCGCATTTTTCCAAGTGTGCCGCATTTTCTTAAGTGTGGCGCATTTTTCCCAGTGTGGCGCATGTTTTCAGATGTGTCGCATTTTTCCAAGTGTGCCGAATTTTCTTAAGTATGGCGTCTTTCTCCGAGAGTGCCGCATTTTTTTAAGCGTGGCGCATTTTTCCAAATGTGCGGTATTTTCTTAAATGTGGCGCATTTTTCGAAATGTGCCGCATTTTTTTAAGTGTTGCACATTTTTTCAAGTGCGCCGCATTTTTTTAAGTGTGGTGCATTTTTCCAAGTGTGACGCATGTTTCCATAAGTGCCGGAATTTTCCAAGTGTGCCGCGTTTTCTTAAAGTGTGGCGCATTTTTCCAAGTGTGCCGCATTTTCTCAAATGTGACGCATTTTCTCAAGTGTGGCGCATTTTTTGGCGCATTTTTCAAAGTGTGCCGCATTTCTTTAAGTGTGGTATATTTTTCCAAGTGCGCTGCATTTTCTTAAGTGTGGCGCATTTTTCCAAGTATGCTACATTTTCTTAAGTTTGGCGCGTTTATCGAAGTGTGCCGCATTTGCATAGGTGTGGCGCATTTCTCCAAGTGTAGCGCATTTTTTAAGTTCGTCGCATTTATCCACGTGAGGGGCATTCATCCAAGTGTGCCGCATTTCCTTAAGCGTGGCGCATTTGTCCACGTGAGGCGCATTTATCCAAGTCTGGCGCATTTTTTTCGAGTGTTCCGCATTTTCTCAAATGTGGCACATTTTTCCAAGTGTGGCTTATTTTCTTAAGTTTGGGGCATTTTTCCAAGTGTGCCGCATTTTCTTAAGTGTGGCACATTTTTTCAAGTGCGCTGCATTTCGTTAACTGTGACGCATTTTTCCAAGTATGCCGCATTTCCTTAAGTATGGAGCATTTTTTCAAGCGTGGCGCATGTTTCTAGGTGTGCCGCATTTGTCTAAGTGTGCCGCATTTTCTTAAGTATGGAGCATTTTTTCAAGCGTGGCGCATGTTTCTAGGTGTGCCGCATTTTTCTAAGTGTGCCGCATTTTCTTAAGTATGGAGCATTTTTTTAAGTGTGGCGCATGTTTCTAGGTGTGCCGCATTTTCTAAGTGTGCCGCATTTTCTTAAGTATGGAGCATTTTTTCAAGCGTGGCGCATGTTTCTAGGTGTGCCGCATTTTTCTAAGTGTGCCGCATTTTCTTAAGTATGGAGCATTTTTTGACGTGTCGCGCATGTTTATAGGTGTGCCGCATATTTCCAAGTGTGCCGCATTTTCTTAAGTGTGCCGCATTTTCTCAAATGTGGCGCATTATTCCAAGTGTGGCTTATTTTCTTAAGTTTGGGGCATTTTTCCAAGGGTGCTGCATTTTTTTTAAGTGTGGCACATTTTTCCAAGTGTGCCGCATTTTCTTAAGTGTGGCGCATTTTTCCAAGCGTGCCGCATTTTCTGAAGTATGGAGCATTTTTTCAAGTGTGGCGCATGTTTCTAGGTGTGCCGCATATTTCCAAGTGTGCCGCATTTTCTTTAGTATGGAGCATTTTTTGACGTGTGGCGCGTGTTTCTAGGTGTGCCGCATTTTTCCAAGTGTGCCGCATTTTCTTAAGTGTGCCGCATTTTTCCAACTGTGGCGCATTTTCTTAAGTGTTGCGCATTGATCCACGTGAGGCGTTTTTATCCAAGTGTGGCGCATTTTCTTAATTGTGGCGCATTTTTCCAAGTTTCCAAGATGTTTTTTAAGTGTGGTAAATTTTTCCAGGTGTGCCGCATTTTCTTAAGTGTGGCGCATGTTTCCAGGTGTGGCGCATTTTCTTAAGTGTGGCGCAATTATCTAAGTGAGTCGCATTTTCTTAAGGGTGGCGCAGTTTTTCAAGTGTGCCGCATTTTCTTAAGTATGTCGCAGTTTTTCGAGGGATGGGCATTTTTCCAAGTGTGCCCGATTTTCTTAAGTGTGGCGCATTTTTCCAAGTGTGCTTTATTTTCTTAAGTGTGGCGCATTTTTCCAAGTGTGCCGCATTTTTTTAAAGTTTGCTGCATTTTCTTAAGTTTGGGGCATTGATCAAAGTGAGCAGCATTTTCTTAAGTGTGGCGCATTTTTCGAAGTGTGCCGCATTTTCTTAAGTTTGGGGCATTTTCCAAGTGTTTCGCATTTTCTTAAGTGTGGCGCTTTTATCCACATGAGGCCCATTTATCCAAGTGTGGCGCATTTTTCTTAAGTGTGGGGCATTTTTTCAAGTTTGCCAGATATTTTTAAGTGTGGCGCATATTCCCAAGTGTGGCGCATGTTTCCACGTGTGGCGCATTGTTCAGAATGTGCCACATTTTCTTAAGTGTGGGGCATTTATCCAAGTGAGCAGCATTTTCTTAAATGTGGCGCATTTTTCCAAGTGTGCCGCATTTTCCTAAGTGTGCCGTATTTTCTTAAGTGTGGCACATTTTTCCAAGTTTGCCGCATTTTCTTAAGCGTGGCGCACATTTCGAAGTGTGCCGTGTTTTCTTAAATGTGGCGCGTTTTTCGAAGTGTGGTGCATTTTCTTACGTGTGGCGCATTTATCCACCTGAGGCACATTTATCTAAGTATGGCGCATTTTCTTAAGTGTGGCGCATTTTTCCAGATGTGCCTCATTTTTCTTAGGTGTGTCACATTGTTTCAAGTGTGGCGCATTTTCTTAAGTGTGGCGCATTTTTCCAAGTGTGCCGTGTTTTCTGAAATGTGGCGCATTTTTCCAAGTGTGGCACATTTTATTAAGTGTGGCGCATTTATCCACGTGAGACGCATTTATTTAAGTGTGGCGCATTTTCTTAAGTGTAGCGTATTTTTTTGAAGTGTGCCGCATTTTTTTTTGGTGTGGCAAATTTTTCCAAGTGTGCCGCATTTTCTTAAGTGTGGCGAATTTTTCCAGGTGTGGCGCATGTTTCTAGGTGTGCCGTATTTTTCCAAGTATGCCGCATTTTCTTAAGTGTGGCGCATTTATCCAAGTGAGCCGCATTTTCTTAACTGTGGCGCAATTTTGCAAGTGTGCCGCAATCTTTTTCAGTTTGGGGCATTTATCCAAGTGTGCCGCACTTTCTTAAGTGTGTCGCATTTCTTTAAGTGTGCTGCATTTTCTTAAATGTGACGGATATTTCCAAGTGTACTGCATTTTCTCTCTTTTTCCAAGTGTGCCGCATTTTCTTAAGTGTGGTGCTTTTTTTTAGTTGTGGCACATTTTTTCAAGTTTGCCGCATTTTCTTAAGTGTGGCGCATTTATCCAAGTGAGCCGCATTTTCTTAACTGTGGCGCAATTTTGGAAGTGTGCCGCAATTTTTTAAGTCTGGCGCATATGTCCAAGTGTGCCGCATTTTCTTAAATGTGACGGATATTTCCAAGTGTACTGCATTTTCTCTCTTTTTCCAAGTGTGCCGCATTTTCTTAAGTGTGGTGCTTTTTTTTAGTTGTGGCACATTTTTTCAAGTTTGCCGCATTTTCTTAAGTGTGGCGCATTTTTCCAAGTGTGGCGCATGTTTCCAGGTATGCCGCATTTTTCCAAGTGTGCCGCATTTTCTTAGGTGTGGTGCATTTATCCACGTGAGTCGCATTTATCTAAGTATGGCGCATTTTCTTAAGTGTGGCGCATTTTTCCAGATGTGCCTCATTTTTTTTAGGTGTGTCACATTGTTTCAAGTGTGGCCCATTTTCTTAAGTGTTGCGTATTTTTCCAAGTGTGCAGCATTTTATTAAGTGTGGCGCATTTTTCCAAGTGTGCCGCGTTTTCTTAAGGCTGCCGCATTTTTATCAGGTAAGGTGCATTTATCCAAGTGTTGCGCACTTTTCCAACAGCGGCGCAAGTATCCAATTTTGGCGCTTTTATCTAACTGACTTGAGAAAGGCTTTAATAAAATGAAAAATTATTTAAAATTTTTTTATGAATGTTTTATTTGATTTTTATTGGATTGAATATGGCACAGAACTAAGTTTTGGCCTAAGCTTTGGCAGCTATGAAAGGTCAGTGCTAAGACGACGAGTTACTATTGTTAGAAGAACGGAAATCCTTAGAATAGCTATAAGGTATGGAGGCGCCAATCTGTTTCAGGTCTGAAAATAGTTCTTAATCCATATTGGTTAAAGCAAAATTAGTTTACCAGTAAGAATTATATTGTTGTTTGACGTATTTAGCCATTAAATTTTCTAACCTTGTCAAGGAGTCTCCCAGTAGCCCAATATGTTACGCATCTGACCTGCTGTGCGGTCGGAAGGGCATATATACGCTCGACGTCAGTCGGGAGACTTCGCTTTTATTCTTTAATTCTTTTTGTTTTTAACTCAGTAGATAATTTTTTTTTTGTACAATCCTCTTTTCTTCCGTTTAAAGTAAGTTTGATGTGAAAATGCTTTTTAATAAAGTGTATCCACTGTAAACTTCCGTAAAATGCCTGACTAGTCATACCTGCATTCTTTTTAAGCCCAAAAAGCTACCTACTAAGCAATATGAAGATACCAGAGCCAATGAAACACCAAGCGTTTTAAACATGTGATTTGTAACAAGTTTATTACCCGACTTGAAAAAGGCTTTATTAAAATAAAATATTGTCTAAAATAATTTATGATGGTTTTATTAGAACGTTATCGGACTTAATGCGGCAGATCCTCTTTTTTTCCGTTTGAAGTAGGTTGGATATGAAAATACTTTATAATAAAGGGTATCCACTGTAAGCTTCGGTAAAATGCCTGACTAGTCGTGGCTTCATTCTTTTTAAGGCCTAAAAACTACCTACTAACCAATTTGAAGATACCAGAGCCAATGGAACACTAGCCTGCGAACGCAGACGTATTTCTGGCTGTCGCTCGTCTCCGCCGAAACATAACGTCTTCCAACCCGAGTCAGGAAACGATTTCTGGGACGTAATGACTTTTGTTAACCCTTGGCCAATCAGATTCCATGATAAAATGAAACTCGAGTGCTCCTCGCAGCGAATACCTCGCGCAGTAGTTCTGGGGTTACTTGAGCTAAACTGTGATTGGCTTAAAATTCCTACGTCAGAGAAATCGTTTCCTGGTTCGGGTTCGCAGACGTTATTTTCGGCGGAGACAAGCGACAGCTAGAAATACGTCTGCGTTCGTAGGCTAATTGAACACCAACCTTTTTAAACATGTAATTTATAACAAGTTTATTAACCGACTTAAAAAAGGCTTTATTAAAATGAAATATTATCTAAAATTTTTCATGATGGTTTTATTAGAAGTTTACCGGACTTAATGTGGCATAGAACTAAACTTTGGCCTAAGCTTTAATTTGGCAGCTATTGAAAGGTTTGCTAAGACGGCGTGTTCCTTTTGTTAGAAGAACGGAAATCCTTAGAGCAGCTATAAGTTATCGAGGCGCCAATCTGTTTCAGGTCTGACAATATTTCTTTATCCATGTTGGTTAAAGCAAAATTAGTTTGCCAGTAACACCTACATTGTTGTTTTACGTATTTAGCTAATAAATTTTCTAACCTTGTTAAGGAGTCCCCCGGTAGCCCAATATTTTACGCATCTGACCTGCTGTACGGTTGGAAGGGCATATATACGCTGGACACCAGTCGGGGGACTCCGCTTTTATTCTTTAATTCTTTTTCCTTTCAACTCGATAGATAATTTTTTTTTGTACAATCTTCTTTTCTTCCGTTTAAAGTACGTTTGGTGTTTCATGATGGTTTTATTAGAACTTTATCGGACTAAATATGGCACAGAGCTAAACGTTGGCCTCAGCTTTGGCAGCTATGAAAGGTTTGCTAAGACGACGAGTTACTATTGTTAGAAGAACGGAAATCCTTAGAGTAGCTATAAGTTATCGAGACGCCAATCTGTGTCAGGTCTGAAAATATTGCTTAATTCATATTGGTTAAAGCAAAATTAGTTTGCCAGTAACACCTATATTGTTGTGTGACGTATTTAGCTATTAAATTTCCTAACCTTGTCAAGGAGTCCCCAGTGGGTTACGAATCTGACCTGCTGTGCGCTCGGAAGGGCATATATACGCTCGACGACAGTCGGGGGACTCCGCTTTAATTTTTTTCGTTCTTGTTTTAATTTGAATGGATACGTTTTTTTTTTAAACTTTTTTTGTTCCGTTTAAACTAATTTGTATGTGAAAGAGCTTTTTAAACTAAGTTTTCTGTGAAAATGCTTTCTAAAAAATTGTATGCACTGTAAGCTTTCGTAAAATAGCTAAGGAGTCATGCCTAAACTCTTTTTATTGCGGTTTTCAGTAACATGCGGGCCCTAAAATTCAAAGCTCAGCTGACAAATACTTTTTTCGCTACCGTCAATCAAATATTCGGTGATTCGTGCCAGCTTCCGACTTCTGCCGAGCATTGTGTCGTTGTCTGAACTTTGCTCAACGGTTTGATTACCGCGCGCTCGGTAATAGTCGGAATCTGGGAAGAACCGCTAAACATTTGATTTACGGTAGCGTAAAACGCATTTGTCCGTTGAGCTTTGAATTTTAGAGTTCGCATGAAAGGCGCAATAAACGCTAAAAACTACCTACTAACCATTATGGAATTACCAAAGAAAATGGAACACCAAGCGTTTTAAACATGTGATTTATAACAAGTTTAACCCTAAGTAACTTTTGTAAGGAGCGCGAAGCAATCAAATGTTGAGAAAATTCAGCAAATTCTCCATCAAATCTGGGATTTCTTTCATTGCACATTTTTCAAAGATAGATTAGGCTGTCAACACATTTCAGCGTTAGCACAATACAATACAGCGCTACTTCTTTTGGTCGCGACCACCACGATCATTCCATTCGCCCTCGAAAATTTCCGGAAATTCATACCGGAATTATTTGGTCGAATGGAAAGTGCCCGTAATCTTGGGGGGTACGCTTCACTTGGTTTGACTGTAAGTCAGAACAAACGCAAAAGCGTACGCGTTAGCTTACAACTAGCGCGAACAGATATTCATTCACAGCGCAAAATCTTGTTTTTGATCTTGAAAAACTCACCTTTTCTATTATCTCAGAGCATAAAACTACTTATAAACGCCCTGGTTCTTAGACCCTGCCTTATTCAACGCCATTGCTGAGAAAAATCCGCTAGATAACCTCACAACTCTCACCGTTTGATCACGCAACGTAACAACATTCACACCAGAACCCACGACACGTGCGTGGATCCACGAGGATATTGTCGTCAGGATGACGCAATTTGTTCTAAAAATAGAAAAATTGTCCCATATCATAGGTGCGCCCGGATAACAAGACTTATGGTCTCCGTCCCCGATTATGGCTCCTGATGTTATATTGAAGCTTCTTAACCCTTGCCATACCTTTCCGCCGACAGACAGAGCCGATGCGCAAACAGAGGTGACTGCACGTGCTGAAGAATAAAAAACGACGTACCCAGCCGTTCTAGACATGCAACAGATACGACCTAAACTCCCTGTGTTATCAACCAGGAACATGGTCAATATTGACTGCGAGGAATGCAACGTGAATCTACTAACACATGCGCAAATTATCACCCATTTTAAAGCAGTTCGCAGTAGTGAAGTAGATTCTATTGAATTGGGTTTAACGCTGTTTCTTTTGAACGTTTTGTTAAACCGAATTTAAAGGTGAAATTCTAGCGACCTCGTAATCAGTGTTTCTGCTTGTGGAGTTGTCTAACTAGCTAGATCCCATTCAACTTTTCTTTGTCTCAAGATCCCGTGCGATCATCTCACACTCTCTTTTCCTGGATCGAGGGAGAGATGGGGTGCTCCCCTGTGTGAGGTATATGGTTATAGGTCCTCAAAGAGTATATAGTTTTAAAGCCATTCTGGTGTGAATTTGACCCTGTTTGGTCTGGAAAATGTTTGCACACTCCGGTCAGTCCACGCTCTCTTTTCCGGCTAGCGAGAGAGATTAGCCCCTTGCGGGTAGCTATACAGTTATTGGGCCTCAATAAATCAAAAGAAAGAGAAGTCATTTCGGATCTCCCAGTTAAGGCTCGCCCTGAGCGTGTGGCATTTGGCCTCTCATTGGCATCTTCCTTGCCTGTTTTCCGTTTTCAGTTTTTTATTTACAGAAAAACAACTTAACGTAAAATGGTTTACAATGATATAGGGAAAATAAATACAAATAGAAATTAACTAGAAGAAACAATATTTAAGTTTGTACAGTGACCGAAGTAGTCAATGAGCTTTCGAGTTGGTCATTGTCATGTAGATATAAATTGGCGTTAGCCGCATGCTAAGTAAATTGAAATTAATATCTACATTAAAGACGATATCATTATCATAAAAGAAGAAAGATATACATAAATGCAAGCTAAAATAAAGGAATTGATGAATGCAAGAATGACATCACTTGAGCCATCTTCTTCCACGGGCTTCTCCCCCAGAGTCAAGACAAACCTTGGCTATATTGTTAACGCGAAAAGAGCGCATTAATACATGAGCATCATGAAAGAGGCTCATTCCAAAATGTGCAATAATGGCGAAAGCGACGAGTCGTTTAAGAAAAGGTTTACAGCTGACCGATCCCAGCATTTTGACATCTTACAAGCAAAAGAAGCTACCTTTCTATGTGCGGATGGCTGTTCAGAAAGGGCGAGTGAGTTTTCCATGCCAGGGTACCAGTTGAAGCCCAGTGATGGAGGAAAACTGAACTTGTCCACCTGTCACGGTTATTTGGACGAGATGAGCCATACATCGCACAGTTCTTGGAAGGGAATTATTTCACCAATGCTGCAAGAAGCAGAATCACCACCAACACTACCAACCTTAAACAGGAAGTCAGAAAGTATGTTTACACTTTCATTGCTGATTTCAAGTGACTCCCACAGCAGCACAAGCGACAAAGAAGGGCTCGACGACAGCGAAGATGAGTGCCAGTGAAAGTTGTATTGGAAAATAAGAGTGTTAGGTTAAAGTTCTCTTTAGTAGCTACAAATACCTTTTGTCATCAAACGTTATTTTAAAGTAGAAGGAAAGTTTGTTTTTAACTTGTATCCTGTCTACTACGTTTGTTCTACAGCTATTTTTTTAAATATTAAAACATTGTGCCATTTCAAAGTTTTACTAAAACATTTCACGTGAATCCCCCTTTTTCCCTTATTTTTTTGGGATGACCCCCTTCGAAAGCCATTTTTTTCGTATGCTACCCCCCTCCGAAATCCCACCAGCACCCAGGGCTTTTCGACGCGCCGCACACACCCACCCAAATGTTCGTGGAAAACCCCCTCCGGCAGATGGGTAAACACCATTACAACCAGCTTCTCGGAAGATTGAAGGGGAACAGGTTGAAGGTTTTTGTCAGTGCGATAGAATCCTTCATTCTTGTAGCTCTCTCCAGGGTTTGGCCAAGAGAAGAACTCTTGCGTGTTTTGCAATCACGTGCTAACAAAAAGTCAATCTATTTTACACGTGCTAAAATGCTTAATGGCTGACTACCTAGAAATTTCCTGCTAATAGGTACTAAGTCGGAGGTCCTGTCCGGTCACAACAGTCCACAACTAAAATATCAATCTGTGAAGGCACATGATTGAAAGTGGATTAAGCGACAACAACTCGCGCGGCTAGCGCGCGAGGTGAGTGAACTCTCCCAGCATTCTTTGCAAAACAGTTCGTCCATGTTGTTGAACCGCGAAAGTTGAACGAGGCTGAAAAAAGGCAGGCATAAAGGTTAATTTGTTCTTATTTATTGTGTATTTAACACCTTTCGTTGTAGTACTCTCATGCTTTGTTCGTATGGAGGACTTTCTGCTTATCACAATGTACCTGTTGTATATTCAGGGGAAGAAACTTCGCTGGGAGCTGGAGAGCTTTGTTGGCGAGCGATTGAACTCGGATTGCAGGTAAGCGTTATGGACAAACAAAATACAGTTGATTTATTTAGATTGTTTACTGTAGTAAGTTGTATTTCTTCTCATTTTGATCGAGTCCCAGCTAGCTTCTTTAACGTCGTTCTGTATGAACAGAAGCATATCACCTAGGTGATATGCTTCTGGTATGAAACATCATCATGTATGTTGTGATTTTCAGTACCCCCCTACCACAGTATTTTCGCGAATGTTGCCCCCTCACCCCTTGAGCCGTGGTATCTTCAGTATTTCCGCACGCATGGGTATTAGACATCAGTAGATATTAAAACACAGATAATATTTATCTTATTTGTGACATGAAAAGGAAGTGAATATATTTTTTTTGTATTTTCTTTCTTTCTTTCTTTCTTTCTTTCTTTTAGAGGTACCATATAGTACAAGAACATACAGATCGGTACATACAAACATTACAAAATTTACAACAATTATGTTAATTAAAAGTGAAAGTGAAGAATGATCGTCGCAGTAAATTTTCCAATTTAAGCAATTGGAAAGAAGAAGCCTGAAAAAAATCAGGGCTTCAACGGGATTCGAACCCGTGAGGTCACGGTTCGAATCCCGTTGAAGCCCTGATTTTTTTTTTTTTTCAGGCTTCTTCTTTCCAATTGCTTAAATTGGAAAATTTACTGCGATGATCATTCTTCACTTTCATCTACAACCGCAGTTCATATATGAATTATTTCATATAAACTTCACATCATTTCACTCCTCACGGGAAGATATGAACTCAATTAAGTGGCCTCGCTCCCAATATGTGGCTTCATAGCTCAGTTGGTAGAGCATCGCACCGGTATCGCGGAGGTCACGGGTTCGAATCCCGTTGAAGCCCTGATTTTTTTCAGGCTTCTTCTTTCCAATTGCTTAAATTGGAAAATTTACTGCGACGATCATTCTTCACTTTCATCTACAACTGCAGTTCATATATGAATTATTTCATATAAACTTCACATAATTGCGTTAATTACAAACTACAAAGAAAACTACACTGCACTACATTACAAGGATTACGTTAACTAATTCAACTTAAATAAAATAAAGAGTAATTAAGGGAATCTTAGAAATAAAACGATTGCCTAATTAAGGAGATGCCTTTTATAGAAAAGCCATCTCTAAACGTGCAAACGGATTTGATTTGCGCAAAGGTATTCACTTAAAGAACTTGTGATCCTTTGTTAGTATGCTAATTTGTAGAGACTATAAAAGTATAGAAATCAAATTGTTACATTAATTTATTTACTTTGCCTTGAGAAT
The DNA here is from genome assembly GCF_042242905.1 of Orbicella faveolata. Lineage (NCBI taxonomy): Eukaryota > Metazoa > Cnidaria > Anthozoa > Scleractinia > Merulinidae > Orbicella > Orbicella faveolata. Next base: position 4,379,751 of record NW_028301554.1, read on the forward strand.
GGTGTCACGATGACGCAGAAACGTCGGCTATCAACTTTAATGTTCACTTGAAATGGATTTTGTTTTTATTCACAATAAAACATCGGTTTGAATCACTTTTTAAAATTTATCAACTAACAGCCTTAAAGAAAAAGATCCCTTATTTAACTTACAGCGTTAAATAAAATATTTCCTTTCAAGAAGGACGTAGTTGACTAGAATGCTTGTATTATCCATATTTAAAATCCCAAAAAGGACATCATTGATATCAAACCTAACAGTTATAATTAAAGAATTAAGAGCAACCTTTAAATCGTCCCAAAACATAAACACTTTTCGTTGTACAATAGAAAAAAAGATGTTCTACGGTCACTAACTCCTTTTCACAAAAATCTCAAAAGGGAGAATCTACTTAGCATCTTGTTTGTGTATAAGATCCTGTTGATAATAGTTTATATTGAATTTCTCTTAATTTAGTATCCAGTGTTGTTTTGAAGGGCAGTAGATATATCTTTTCCTAGTCTAACTGGGATGTGTGCATGCTGAAAGCTCTTTTATATTTCTTTTGCACTGTTGGTATACTGGATACATGTATCTTTGAAACAAAACTGTCATATAACGACTTTGATTGAAGATTTTGGAAATTGACTTTTTCCCCTTCAATGCGTAAACTGAAATCAGTTTGGATTAGATCATGAGCTTTTGAGAAGATAGAGTTCTTCTTTATATTTGTTTTTAATATTTTGTACCATTCTTCTGGAAAAGCATTGAAGGGACTGAAAGGTACAAAATATTCAACTGGCGAGAGAGTTGAATATAACCGTTTCGTGAAAGATAAAGCGGCATTCAGTGAGTCTTCTCGTTGCAGTTGGTGAGGGAAGTGCTGGTGATTGAGTAAAGTATTGTAAATTGTTTTGCATGTGAACTTTTCGATTGAAAGTGGTACATTTCATTCGATGGTAGAGACATTCCTGCTTTAGCATAGTTTTCCATTTATGTTGTATTGCAGATAGAAGGCTGTAATACTGTAAAAAATTACTCTTGACGTTGTACAGTATTTATGCATGAAAGTTTTAAAAGGCACCAAGGTGTTACTTTCGTTGTTGAAAATGCACAAGAGATTTTCAAAGCCAACTTTTTTCCAACCAGGGAAAAAAAAAACAGATGTCTTGTTTACTCAAATAACCTGATTATTCCATTTTATTTGATTCAGCATTATTAATTTTCTGTCAGTGGCAAATTATATCTCGATAGAATTTTGGTAAGTTTTCATTCAGGGGTTAGGTATTGAACATCATTGTTACACTGGAAAAGAAGGTTGCTGCCAACCTTAGAATGTGAGGATCGTGGGATAAATTTCCATGCACTTTTATCATAAGCGCACAAGCGCTTTACTCAGACTATCTTTAATGCTTTATCGAATAACGTAAAATCTAACATGTTACAGTCCACCCTTGTTCTTATTTTTAATTATTATAGTTGGTTTTTTTAGTTTTGGATTCTTGTATGTCCATATGTACATGTAATGTTTACTTCATCGGTACACTTATTTGGATTGTCTAACACACTGCAGATAAAAGTTAGTTTGGATATTGCCAACGTTTTGACTAAGTTTACTCTTCCAGATAGATAAATTGTCTTGAAACTTTCAAATGTTGAGTGCTTTTTAAGTTTAGGCAACTTTTCAAAGAAGTTTTTTTTTTTCAGTGGTAAGATCCTTGTTGCTTCGACATCGAACAGATCATAGAAAACTGTTTAAAGTGCTTTAATGGAATCGAGTGTTCCCTAGAATACACTTGACACAGCGCCTTATTCTATCTAAAAAGGTGTTATATCGATTACAAAATCATGTGACACACTTGCGTTACTATGACTCTAACCTAGTGAACGATCTATCGTTACACTTGTCATATGAAGAATATACACCCAAGGCATAGACAGGCTCATTGCTTAATTTTAGATTTAGAATGGAATATTTTCTCTGACGTAATGATCCCAACCAAAGTACTTCTGAGTTAGATCGCTTTATTTGGAGACCAGAACACTTTTCAAAGTGTTGCAGCAGCTTATGAACAGGCCAAATATCTTTACCAAAAACAGTTGTGTCATCGGTGTATTTCACTTAGTGTTAGCCACTAAACTATGAACATTTGTACAGTATCTACATTTTTCTTTTTCTTCTTTAGAACAGCTGAAGACAAAATACCTCAGGACAAGACAGGAGGAGGATATTATCCATAAGCTTATTCTAGAATAATGATTATTTTGTTTTTGCAATCCAGGACCAGGTAAACACTTGTGTTTTATGCAATGATCACATCAAAACTTAACCTGGTTCCTTAAGGGGAATTCCCCCAAGGGCATCTCTGCAGGTTACCCCAAGTCATCAAATGTTAGGGCAGAAAAATATTAAAATACGCCACTTTTTTTCCTTTGTTAAATGATGCACTGTTATTATAGTTTGTCACAGGTCAGGATCCAAAATAGCCTGGGAATTTTTAATTTTTCAGAATCAGAGAAAATTCAGGGAATAAATGGAGAAAATGGGAAGGTTCCCTTTTGTATACCTTGGAAAAAAAAAAAAAAAACTAGACCAAACTACTGAACTAACTCCATTCAAATAAACACCTATCCTTGGCTTGAATGTGATGTCATCATTTTCTAAAATCTAAACCTAAGGAGCCACCAAAGTTTTTATCCTCGTCAGGCATACATGCAAGAGGGGGTAAATTCATATCTGTTTACAACTTTTCAGCTCAGTAGCTTGCTTCGTCTGGAAACCAGCGTATTTTGAATTTCAGAGTTATGACGGTGCGTGACATAAAGCTACGAAGGCGTTTGTCAAAAAATATATACTTGTCTCATGATTTTTAGCCCATCGAGAAGTTAAAGTACTAGGAAAAGTGCTTATGTAAATGCTTGTTTGTTTAGTACAGATAATCAGTCGCCTAGATAGACAAAGTAAGTTCCAGATGTTTGCACTATTTTCCGGCCGCCATGTTGGTGTCCCACGGAGGTGCATGGCAGCTCCATACTGGGCTCTGTAAATTTGTGCAAAATGTTTCGATGAATATCTGAAGTTTAGGAAAACGTACAGACTTAAAACTTGGAGAAGTGCCTTCTTTACCAATCTCCTATAACATCACAATTTCTTAACTTTATCCACAGAATGGTTTTGAAATTATTTTTTTATTGCGTGACAGTGCAGGCCAAGAATAGAACAACACAGATTCAACAAGTGACCACCAAACTTACAAAGAACAGACACTACTCAACTTATACCAACAACTACTCACACCCACAGTAGTCACTACGGTATTTCTTGACCTCAACGGAACTCACATGGTGTTCTTCAACCAGCCTCAACACAAACTTCACCAAAAATAAACCAGTTGAATCAGACCATAGCTGATAGATCACTGATTACTACCCTTTTCATTATGACTTGACAGGTTCTCAAAGCATCAGTCCTTTCACACCAGACAAACTACTTCATGAAACCCGTCCACTTTTTTTCTTTGTGGTTGGGCACCTCAGAATGGGACAGAGTGACTTCCTCAATCCCCCTCCAACACCCTTGCCCCCCACTCTCCTACATGTACCTTGTCATGATTCACTATTATTTCCCAGGGTTCCCCCAGTTAAGGATTAGTTTTGAGTTGGTCATTGCATTCCTTGATGTAAACCAAGTTCTGCTTTAAGTTTGAAATACCACAGAGATGTAAATAATTTAAAATGCTTTCATGGGCTCAGTAAGTAAATTAGTTTTTAAGGTGGATAACATTTCATTTGGTTATATTTTATGTTTTTACTGTATTTCCTCCTTTAAACCCCTGCTGGACTTCCTGACTTTTGCCCATAAATGTATGTAAGAAGGGGAAGCTCTTTGGGAGAAGGGCTTAATAGTAATGTACTGTACATTTAGCATATCAAAACTGAAATTTGTAGGTTGAAAAGGGGATTTTGAAAGACTTACCTATTAGAATGGAGACTCAACGGGATCAATACTTCCAATTTAAAGTATTGGTATTGTACAAAATTATCAGATGATCTGTATGTATCGTTGACGCCACCAGGAACTTGTCCTTTTTGACCTCAACTGCAAAGGCTTAGAAATTTATGGCTGAAAGAGTGCTGAGCTGCTGGTTCACTTCTACATTGTAATAAATTATGATCACCCACCATATGGATCAAAACAGGAAAAAGAAAGAGATTGGGGCTAAGGGATACAGGACTACGCTTACATGTACATGCAGCCCTGATTGGTTTCACATTCTAGACAACACCCTGCCATTTAGATCATTAGAATAAAAAATAGATTGGCATGGGAGTAATTTGGGGGGAGGGGAAAAGCTTACTACCACATGACAATCTCATACATCTGTACATTGTATGCTTTTTTGCCCTCAGAAAAAAAAAAAACCTGCAAAACTTCAATTTCAGTAGTTTAAGGGTTGCAGTTAAACTTTAATACAGGTTGTCCAGAGGGAATTCTATGGATGGGTCTATAAATCTTTGTCACAGAGTGGGGGGTGGGGCAAGCAGCACTGGAGGGTATAATTCTGCTTTTATCCCTGATCAGGGGTACTGAATGTTCAACAAGTAAAAATAAATGGGCAGGTTGGACTCTTAACAGAGGGAGGGGCCCAACTGAGGAAATACAGTAAATTTCCACGAGTGTGGGAACACTTCTGAAAGTAGATGACTTATCATTTCAGTCATTCTTGTTCTACATGTGCATGTATATTTTAAACTATTTCTGCAGTCGAATTGTAAAGAACAATTTTTTCCAAAAATTTCCTTTCTAGCTAGTGAAAAATGAAACTCGGCATCAGAAGTCAAGGGATTTTGTTTTCAACTTTAAAAGGTCACTCCAAAAAGCTTATTTTTTTGTCCTTGTCTATAGCAAGTAAACATTCACCTTTTTCCTTTCACCAAAGTTTCAGCCTCTGAAGTGCCTGCTATCCTGAAGAAGTTTGTCTTAAAAGAAGTGACTTCTGAGTCCACCATTTTGAAACTGTACTGGGCATCCGGGCCGTGTTTATGTGACTTCATTCCGTCTGACTCGAAATTGGCAGGAAGGAGAAAAACCTGCAACTGACTTGCATTACAAGATCAGCAAAATGTATTTGCACTTCACTATCTTCAATGCTATCATTCCGGAGTCTGGAGCATGTTTGGCTCAAAATAATATGGCTTAAGAGCAGCCATAACCTAGAGTGGTAGTTTAAAAGGCTTTTCGGAAGTCAACTGGACAAAATCTCTTGGATGGAATGACACAATGAAAATGCAGCCTGGCTGCTGAGTATTGTTCAAAATTTTCTCTAACCATTTCAAAACAACAAACAACAAGAGGTCAAATGAATTTGTATTTACATGCTGCACAAAAACTCTGCTGTTCTGACCACAGTGTCTTGATAAATAAATTAATTGCTAAGAAAGTGAATATAATTTGGCAAATTGATAATAGAGTGACTGCTAAATCGAAGACTCCTTATCAAAACATTTTAAGGACTGACTGATTTTAGCACTGGTTGTTACAGTTGACGACTAGAATGAAATTATTGAGTAACTAATGGCGGAGCTCCGGCGGCCCGAAGGGCCGCCAAGCGGAGCCCCATACCTATATAGGGAAGAAAAAGAAACCCATGAATTGACAGGAGGGAGAGGTCAACTTCGCTTGCGTAGCAGTGCGATTGCGCGCCCGATGATCTTGGCCATTATGACGTCACTCGTGAGCCGGCCAGTGAAGTTTCTATGGCCGCTAAAATAATGACACCAGAAAAGTTTTTCATCCGATGATTACTCAAAGAATTTGAAAGAAAGCGATCAACAGAGCACAGGAATAAGATAACCTGTTAATATTGTGTCTAAAAATACTTTGGTTTTCAAAACCTAGATGTCAAAAGGCTCAAAAACACGCAAAATTTCGAGATCGCTCAATGCACCGATTCCAGAAAAAACCGGAAGTTGTACCGAAACGAAGCTTAATAGCCCTTGCGGTAAATAAAGCAACATGGCGAACGAAGAAGAAAGGCCGATCTCTCTTCTGATGATATTCCCGGCGTCAGTGTGAGCGAAGAACATTGAAAACTTGACACTCAGCCAATCGAAATTCTGGTTTAAAAGTCGCCGTATAAACCGAAGGGGCAAAATAAAGGAACTTTTAGACGGGTATGTTTTCCATCCTTCGATTGTCTCGATCTCCAATATGCGCAAAAACAACCTGCTCTCACCATTTTTATTGCCTAAAAGAACTTTGTTCATGGTCGGTTTAGGAAAAAGAATCTGAATGAAATGAAAATTGTAAAAGTTTACGACCCTGACCCGAAGAATACTTTACTAAAGCTAAAGTAGCTTAAAGTAGTAAAACTGATGAAGCAAGAGCTCGAAAGAACATAGGGAAGTAAATTTAAAAATTGTGCCGGATATCGGGAATATTGCAACAAAACACTTGAACAAATTTCCTACGGCTGATTCATTTTTCACTGACAACTTCAGTCTTCTCAAGGTAGAGAACATCCAATCTCTCTTCATAAATTAACAATCGGTGTTAGAGAATAAAGGAAAATCCTTCAGTTCAAAAGATGCTAATCAGAGTATCAAACAAGACAACGATCTACTCGCCAAGAATCCAAGAATGGTATAAGCAAGGGTTCGATAGAGTGACAGCATCATTGCGTTACAGGGTAGGACGCAATCACAAAGCTGATTCATCAGTCAAATCACCAATAAAATTATCAGTGAAGTGTACTACAGTGTAACAAAGACTATCGGTCACATGGCATGAAAGATGGCCTAGAAAACTAGCAACTAGTAATGGACAAGTACACTGAAATAATGCATCAACAGGGATAGACGAAGGTGCAAGTGACAAAATGCTATTTTTGTTGTTCAAGAGAAAAGGGAAATTTGGGGGCCTCCCCAGGGTCCCCCAGCTAGACACAGGTTACAGACCCAAGTTAGAGCAATCTTCATGAAATAATTTAAGCTAGGAATGTCATTGTTATGGATAGTGAGACCATGAAAGATTGCCTTATAAAATCAATATGCAAAATGTTTGACACTGGTTTAAAAGTAAACAAGAGTTATATGAACTTCAGTTTATGATGTACCATGTACAACAACTACTCTTTGTTGTGGACAGACTTTGGAATTTCCTGGCTATAAATTGGAGGTAACTGCAAATTTTTAATGAGCAAATTGCCTTGGACATAGAATGGTGGAAGGAGATGCTAAAGAATATTGAACAATTTATGATAAATATATTATATATGAATTGGCTTACCTAATGCTTAGAGATGGCCTTACACAATGTGATTATTGCTAAAGCCAGAATAAATAATGTATATCAAAGGTCCAAAAAGTTTGTCCAGCGTCTAATATGAGAGAATTCAGCTACTTCTAGTTTTTCTGTGGTAATGAATATTTGAATGAATATTTCAAAATAGTTCAAAACAATTGGAAATCTATAAGATCATACAATGTAGGAAATTCTCAATGAGGTCAAAATTATACACCAGCTCTAACATGTGTCCTTCTATGTTACACCCTGTGCCAGAAAATAGAACATGAAGCCACATAATGCACAATTTCAGTACGGTGGAAATCAACAAATATTTAATTACCACTGATGAACAATATCATGTACTCTGTTTAAAGTCACTACCAAATGACAAATAAACATCAGATAACTTTTTTTTTCTGCCAGTTTACAAGCAAATAGCTCACTATCCAGGGTTGATTAACAACTCTACACAACCTTAGTGGAGTTACACCCTCAAATATATGCCATCCATTCATTCATTTGCAGTTCTGGTTCATGGTTGGAAAACGGTCTTCCTTAGAAAATTGGTATTAAAATTATAGTCAGTTCTGATTTACTCGGTTGCATAGAAGGGATGAAGATTATAACCTTCCTACTTGCCAGTACAAGCTGTCTATCAAATCTACGACAATAAGGAAAATTCCTACAAGGCCTTAAAATGTGTTGTCAGACTTTAATTCAGAGTAAAGCTCACTTTTGGGTGTCCAGGTCTTGGGTGTCTGACCTTTTGTCTCTCTGCAGTCTATTCTGCACCTTATGTTTTCAAATTCAGCCTAAAAAAACTTCAGGTAAATAATTAATGGGCTGGCTCCCCAACATTAAGTACAGGAAATTGGCCCATGCAATAATTTATCTGACACTGCTGGTTCTTAAACATTAAACCTAAAAGCCAGATCTTGCTGAAATATTAAGCGAGTAAAAAATATTCAAAATTCATCAATGGCTGTATTTAAATCACTAATGTTCTTCCACATTCAACATTGTTTTTGGGAAACGTTTTTTGTTTACCTCAGAGGCATGAAAACTGATTAATTCCTAAGTTGATTGAAGCTGATGGGTATTCATATGCTAGACTCAGATGCATGACATATTTCGCTCTACGCAGAGATTCCTCATCAACTTTTGCCCGAGGGAAAGCCGAGGGTACGGCTTCCAGTTTCAAAAAGTGTACTCAGTTTAAAATCACTTGGCAAGAAGTGCTCGGAACAACAAAAATTATTTCCTACGAGGTAAAATAGACATCTCCCCTTTGCATATGTGTTTCCCACTTTTTTCTTCTTTGTTTATCTGGCTAGCTTGTCCGAAGGAAACTCAGTCGTGGAAATGATAAATCAGGTCGGTTTTTGCTTCGATTATTAGAGTTTGCAGCCGCACAACACTTGTGTCCAACCCTTTTCCTTTTCTTTACCACATTTGCTCCAGACAACTAGCTCTAACCTACATACATTCGAATTTTTTCGTTCTTCCCCAGCATTTCGCCCGCCATTTTGAAAGCTCGAGGGCTATTAAGCCTCGCTTGCGTGCAACTTCCGGTTTTTTCTGGAATCGGTGTATTGAAAACGTGATTTAAATGTGAAACTTTGTGCTCGTTTCATGGGCGATATCTGGAAAACCTAACAATGAACAACATGAACGCAAAAATATGATCTTGATATGGTTTAAAACGTTTGAATGGTGATGAAAACGAATCATTTAACATATGCATAAAAATGATCAGTGGGTTTAAACCCTTCATTTTGTAGACGATAACGTAACGCTTATCAATACTCGAATCCCTCGAAATATGAGAAAGTATTTGATGGAAAATGCTCCCTTACAAAGACATTTGAACTATCAAGTCATATGCTGGGTTAGAAATTAAAGTAAATAATGTACCAAGGAATTATTTTTCTGCGCTAAATTATCCGCAAAACTGTCAACGATAACATTTTCTTCAGCGAGGCCAACCAACTGACGCAAGCCGAGCAGACGTGTGGATATTTTAAGTGGTAAAATGATATAAAATCACTGTACGGGAGACCTAGATGAAACGGATGATATTCAGAATAACATGGATGAGACCTCTTGGCAGAAAGGTGCGTTATTTCATGTCAAAATGTTCGTCAAATATGAGATCGGAGCGGATCTGTTTCTTCGGGTGTCCGCATGCAGTGCAAAGCTATTTCTCGTCTCGCACCTCTGACAAGAAAGGTATCCTAAACTGGTGCTTTGGGTTCTAATTTTTTTTTTAATATCACAGTGAGTTCAATTAAACTTGTATAGGCTGTAAAAGAAAACTGCGTAGGATGTTATATGGAAAGAACTAAAAAATACAGAATCTGGTTCCAAGCAGCAAGTGAATTAAAGAGGAAAGAAAATACAAACAGGGACATTTCCTATGCTAAGCCATTGGCAATAACAGTTACCTTATCCAGGAGAAACTTGTTAAGCGAAAATGACTTGTTGCCAAAACAAAGAGTCCGGTAAGGAAGGTTAAGACAAAGCTGGAAAGATCAATATCAGGTGATCTCTTATTATAACCAAACCCCTTGTTTTCTAATAGTATCTGTCTTGAGAAACTGTAATAGCTTTATTGCCTCTCTTTGAAATGATAATCAGTTATTTTCTTTATACTTTATGCTTTTAATTTTCATCATAAATCTTATGTAAATAAAGATAGCTTTAACAATTATTTTACATTAAGTTTAAACTGACCTACAAAGAAATATTCTAGAGAAAAGTGTCACAGAGGTTTTACTTGTAACCATGAACCCAAAGCCTGATTTCTCCCCAGCGCCATCCATCCCAGGTTCCCTGTTGCTTTTTGTATTGATGAGTTTATTATTGGCTTCAAGAGAATGATAAGCGTACATTTTCAGCAAATAACAAAAAAAAAAAAAAACCAAAAAAACCCACAAGATTGGGTTTTAAATGTTTAATTGACAGTACGATGACAATAAATGGATAGCTTTCCATGGTGATTGCGTGTATTGCCAGAGATGGGGCCTGCTTGAATGGTCTTGCAAAGGTGGTGGAGGATGGTAACCTAAGGTTTAAAAAGATTAAATAAGACTCCTCTTAATAATCACCAGTTGAAAATTGGAGTAAATGTTTATATCACCTCCCTTCCCTCTTTGGTCTTTACATCGCCCCTAACTCTTTTTAACAGAAAATGTAAACTAAAAGATAAATTTCCTAATGAGATCTAGCACCAGGAACTCAATATGTATTTATGATTGAAAAAGTAATTCTCATAATTAATTAATCCAACCCCATCCACCTTCTAAGTCCCGTCCAAGCAGATACAATGCGGTAATGTACATGGTGCTAATATCATAATTTATAAAACATCGAATAGCTCATTTCCAGTATCAATGCATTGAATTGAGGTCTTCAGATTCACATAAAGAAATTTTTTCAGCACCCTCACCTGCACAAAGGAAAAATAAAATTTCTGAAGCGTATCAAACAAACTACAACAAACACTCTGCATGAAGCATTTTTGGATCCTTAGATAGAGAAAAGTTACAATATTGTTTAGGAATTGAAATAAATCAAACTTCAAATTTTGCTGATCAACTGTGCCAGTTTTGTAAACATAATAAGATCCAGCAATAGGAACTCAAGTTGACCAGAGTTTGGAACTCAAATTTTGTTATATAAGCATACATGATTCCAGCCGACAGTGAGGCCCCTTATTTGGTCTTAGGTAACCAAGAAAGCCCTTGCCCCAGTGACCCTGAACGAGCCATCTTTCACCATTTTGTTGAGAAAGTGAAACACAAGTCACCCTTGGCAACATAACCAGGGTAACCCTGGTAGGCCTGGTAACCTTTTTTCATCAAAATACTATGACTGCCCTACCTGGGACAACTCATCGTATGAAGAAATCAAAATTAACTCACAAAACCTCGCAGTGATCAAATGACTGAAAGGAAGCCAAACAAAGAATGATAGCTGAGCACTGGAATATGAAAAAGGGCTTAAGTAATCCTGGAGGGACAACTTCATTTCACATAAAAACTTGATAAAGTTGCCTCAGAAGGGTCTGATAGGGATGTCTCCAGTACTTAAGACCATATAAATGGGGCCTTATACTCTCTCCTCCACAGAAGCTCCCCATGGGAAGTTGAATATACTCCAAACTACCAGCCTACGGTTTAAGCAGCATGAAAGAGGCCTATGTAAGAAGAGAGAGGGCCTTGTATGTCAAAATGTTTAAAGAAAAGTCTAACAAGACTAGACTGCGGACTTTTTAAGAATGTCATATTCCAATTTTCAGTCATAGAGAGAATGAGCTAACCTTACATCGGCTAATACGAGCTGTATATTTCAGGCTAACCGGAGCACTTAGCTCTCTATAAAAGGAAATGGGATATTTCTTAAAAAGTCTGCAGTCTGCATATTTATTTTATCCTTTGTCTGCATTTTAACCACCGTTATGCAGTAGGCAGGCTTTAAGTCTTATTTAAATAATTAAACCTAAGTTCTTGTTTGTGAAAGTTCTCATTTCCCTCATTGTGGATATTTCTGTTTGCTAGGCCTGTTGCAGAATATGTGCCGAGCACGAGAACGCAGATATTTCATACTCAAGTGGACTGATCATTTTTACTATCGATTCTTCAAAATCATCTTCAATTACAATGTTTTCCTACACATATAAGCTCTTCTGTGACCACGTTACACGTTTCTTTAAGTTATCGATCACGTAAAAAAAGGCAATTTTACAGGGCGAATAGTCAAAATTTTGCCCCACATATTTCCATCGGAGAGTGATGACTGTAACACTTTAAATACATTTCATGCAAGATTTTTCAGTTATAATTAAAATCTACTTACCTCTCAAGAAAGAAAAATGATAATTACTCCTTGAGACCCAAATACAACACCATTTGAAGCCGGAATGATAGGAGAAATCCGCCTCAAAAAGTTGCATCAACTACAGGTGACGCCGCCATTTTCGAAAATTTTGTGCATTTGCCCGCTTCTTTCGCCGCGACCTCATCATGGCCATGATCATAGGGTCAGCCAAATCTGACGTGTTCACCTCTCTCTCCAGGTTGCCAACCCACTGAAGAAACCACTCAACGACCTACAGACACCCGGTCGAGCATATACATGTAATCACACAGAGCTTCATAAAAAGTAGAAAGTTTTTTTGCGAGTTTTGGAAATCACATCAACAGCATTACTTTGTAATGTTTTCTCTAAGTGTCGTTGCCCGAATCATGACCGTTTTCCCCGAAAAATTACGTAACTTTCCGTAGCTGGCTGCAGCCCCCTCGTCCCCCCCCCCCCCTCCCCCACCCCAGCTCGTACACCTATGAGCTCTTGCTAACTTTGCATCGTCTGGTTCCTATCTTGACCAGTTAGAATAATATGTATTCATACCCCGATTATGATAGTCACGACATTCAGACAATTAAAAAGCGAGGATTGATCGCAAACTCAATCGTTTCCTGTAAGAATGGGAAAGTTTTTGGTTCTGTGAACTGATATTATTGCCATGAGAAGGCGACAGAAGGAAATCAGTGAAATCCTGCAAAGTATATTATGAAATGATCACTCACAAATAATAAATGTGAAAAATTGCGACAGATCTATTGCAAAAGCCATGCTTCTTTACTTGTCCTATTTCTCTTCAGAAAAGTCAGTCAGTTTCTATGATAGGAAGGCGAGGAATGTAAATTGTATTCATTTAGCGCATGGCTAGTGGAGGGATAATTTTGAAGCCCGACAAGCTTTAAAAGATCAAACAAAGATGTCAAGATTTATGTTGGAAGGTCCACGACTCTAACTACTCTTTCGTTTTACCATCATACACTATGCATAAGTCACATAACCGAACCCGTTCAGTTGAGTTACATAGTCTATGAAACAGAAATAATTACGGACATGGAGGTCTCCTGATGGTGGTATTGTGAATCAGATCGACCACCTGGCATTTAGCAAGAGATGGAGGAGCTCACTGCAGGACGTTCGCGCGATGCGTGGAGCAGACGTTGGGTCAGACCACCACCTGTTGATGGCAAAAGTCAGGCTAAGGATTGCCAAAGTGAGAAAGGGGAATAGTGGCCGAGTGCGTTTTGAGGTCAGCAAGCTGAAAGATCTGGAGGTTAGGAACGCATTCAAGCTAGCACTACATAACAGATTTGAGGGTCTGCAGCAGTTGATGGAGGAGGAGGAACTGTCAGTGGATGATGAATGGAGGCAGATTGAACAAGGTTATGTGGAGACCTGCGAGCAGGTGCTGGGTAGGGCAAAGGCAAACAGGAAGGAGTGGATCAGCAAGGAGACTTGGGAGTTAATCGAGCAGCGAAAGGTGGCAAAAAACACCATAAACATGGCCAGAACAAGAAACCAGAAGAGAGAGGCAAGTAAAAGATATCAAGAGTTAAATAGGGAGGTGAAGAGGAGGTGTAGGAGAGACAAGAGGGCGTATGTGGAAGCAGAAGCTGAGAGAGCTGAGGAGGCTGGAAAGAGAGGTGATGCAAGGACTTTGTACGAGATCACTAGAAAGCTAAGTGGGAGGATCCAGAATACTTGTAAGCCAGTGAGAAATGAGGCAGGCGTGTTGCTCAGGACAGCAGAGGAGGAGATGCACCGGTGGAGGGAGCACTTTCAAACAGTGCTTAACCATGAGGAGCCGATCAACCCGCCAGAGGTGGAGCCAAATGACGAGCTTAACATCAGGACAGGTCACGTTACACGTATTGAAATCAAGAATGCTATAAAGAAGTTAAAAAACGGGAAGGCTGCAGGATGTGACGATATTCCACCAGAGGCAATTAAGGCGGGAGGGGACACATCAGAGGAGGTTCTCCTGGGCCTCTGCAACAGGATATGGAATGAGGAGAAGATACCAGAGGAGTGGAGAAAAGGTCTGCTAATCAAGCTGCCCAAGAAAGGTGATTTGAGCTACTGTAAAAACTGGCGTGGCATTATGTTGCTGAACATGGCAAGTAAGGTGTTTTGCAGAGTGATCCTGGAGCGCATCAAGATTGCGTTGGACGAAAAGCTGAGAGAGGAACAGGCGGGCTTTCGAGCAGGTCGAAGCTGCACGGATCAAATAGTAACACTGCGGATTATTATAGAACAGAGTATCGAGTGGCAGTCCTCCTTGTACATCAACTTTATCGATTTTGAGAAGGCCTTCGATAGTATCAGTAGAGATGTTTTGTGGAGGTTGTTGCGGCACTACGGGTTGCCTGACAAGATAGTCACCATCATCAGAGTTCTCTATGAGGGTTTCTCCGCACAGGTGGTACACAATGGACAGAAGACTCAACCATTGGATATGAGGACCGGGGTAAGACAAGGCTGCCTGCTATCTCCCTTGCTGTTTCTGGTCGCCCTGGATTGGGTGACGAGGACAGCCTTTGACAGGAAAAGAGGTATTCAGTGGAACTTTACGACATCATTAGAAGATCTTGACTTTGCCGATGATCTGGCCCTACTGTCGCACAGAATACAGGATATGAGGGATAAGACACGAGCCTTGGAGGTACAAAGTGCGAAGGTAGGCCTGAAGATCAATGCCACCAAGACAAAGCTGATGCGTATTGGTACCAAACGTGGTGATGTTGTGTCGGTAGCTGGGAAGCGGGTTGAGGAAGTGGATGAGTTCACATACCTTGGGAGCATTGTAAGCAAGAAGGGAGGCACTGACGAGGACATTCAGGCACGAATTGGAAAGGCAAGACAGGCATTTGCGATGCTGAGACCAATATGGCGATCCACGGCACTAACAACCAAGACCAAGCTGAGAGTCTTTGGGACAAATGTGAAGGCGGTGCTCTTGTATGGTTCTGAAACTTGGAGGCTGACCAAGGGATTGGAGCAGAAGTTGCAAGTGTTTATCAATAAGAGCCTGAGGAACATCTTGCGGATTTGGTGGCCTAGAAAAATCAGCAACAAGGACCTTTGGAGTCAAACAGGGCAACGACCGATAGAGGAAGAGATAAGACAGAGAGCTTGGGGCTGGATCGGCCACACACTGAGGAAACCAGATGGACACGTAGTCAAGAGGGCACTAGAGTGGAACCCACAGGGGAAGCGAAAGAGAGGGAGACCCCAAAACAGCTGGAGGCGCACGAGAATGGCAGAGTTGGCGGCGAAGCATGTTACGTGGAATGAGGCAAAAGGCACTGCACAAAATAGGGTTAGGTGGCGCGCGCTAGTTGAGGACCTATGTTCCACTTAGGAACGAAGAGGATTAAGTAAGTAAGTAAGTAAGTGTTTTATGCATGGTTAAGGCCAAAATGAGGACAAAAACATACGGCGAAGAACTTTGTCGGGCTTCATAATCATTCCAATCTATTAACTATGGTCAACAACGCAATATCCTTTGAAAGGCATTGGACTGCACTGTCAGTATCTAACAATAAAACGGAGATAGCAAAAGCTGTTACATACTTTACAAGAAGTGATTTAATTCGATTGTTTCGCACAACATTTGAAACTTTTTCAATTCTAATTTGCACTTGCTTTTGTTTTTCAGATTCTATCACTTTTGATTCAATTTCGTCCTAGGATCGAGAGACTGAACACGGTAAGGTTATAAACTGTAAGCTGTTGGTGACTGATACCGTGTCATCCACATATAAGATGTATATGTAAGCGATGTATAATACCTATAATTTACACTGGAAGGAATTTGCATCAATAAATATCGCATAAGAGTTTTTTGTTTTGTTTTTGTTTTGTTTGTTTTTCAGTTTTTGAGCGTAATCTAGAAGTCACGCGAATGATAAAGTCACATAATTGATTGACTGCAAGAACCGTTGGTAGAAAAATCAATCTGCTTTACTTTTCTCTGTTTATTATTATGACAGGTAAATCTCCCGTTATCGACGGTTTTTTTTTCATTCTGGCGACTCAGTAAAAGTAGTGAGTGCAAATCAGTGTTAGTTATTCATAATTAGCTAAATTTATCTCACAAACTGTTAAGAGTCGCTTTAATTTTTCAACGGAAGGAAAGAACCCTGGAAAATTTTGCAAATTTGATGATCGAAGAAAACAGAGAACACCATCATTTGAGCAGAATAGGGCAAAACTGGAATAGGTCACACATCAGACATATAATTTGACATATATTGGACCAATTAACCTTTAAATGCGGCTATGTTCAGAGTATAGCTCTTTTACTGATCTCATTCAATCTGCTTGGACACTTTAAAATAGATTCATGAGTACATCAGAGAAAGCTAAGTAGTTTTTGTTGCTGCGTTTGCTACTGATGATGTTTAAATTTTGATATTGGCCTTGATTTGGTTTTTATTGTTGGTTTGCGTTTGTTGGGGTATCTATTTACTTTAACAATAGTAATGTTTCTTCTTTGTCCCTTTTGGAATGGGTGTAGTGTTACAATCTAATTACCCTTTAACTTCCCTAAACTTGGTGAGCATCTTGTATGTATGGTTAGAGCACTCATTCCCATCAGTCTGGTCTCAATTTAATTTAGATAGGAAACCAGGCTCCATATGTGGTTAAGTTTCTTGTCTCGTCCTTGCTCAAGTAATGCGACTTCAAAACAAAACCTCTGACTGCCAAATTGAACTCTAAACAACAACAAGAAGCTATTTCTCAGGAAGAAATAGTGTTTTGTTTCCGCAAAGACATTCATTCAAAGTCTGAGAAAGGCTGGGGTTTTGATATCTTGTGCATGAAAGTCCTGGGGTAAGGGGGATATGTGCTAATGTGTTTTTCGTCCAGGTGAGGTTTGGTACTGAACCTATTGTAAAAGAGGAAGGCCTAATTAATTTAAGTTGTCTATACCTGTATCAGTTATTACAGTCAACGCGCTTCGAAATATTTTTACTTGTGATACTTCACTTTGACTCTGCCCTAGGGGAGGGGGGTTGCTCCCTTATATCTGCTATATAGGTATATCCAGCGTCAGACACAATAGGGCCATGCTTTTTTAAAGACATTTTAGTCAGAAGTAGAGCATCGATTTTGGCCATTTTGGTCTCAAACTGGGTATGGTTTTTGCACTCTAGTCTTGAATTAGGTATGTTTTTTAGAAGAAGCTACTTTTTTCATCATTATCGATAAGACCAGCAATTAAAGCCATTCACAATAACTTTAACATCATTCTGAACTAGAGAACTACGGCAGGTCTGAACCAGGGTATTAATTTAACGTCAGGCCATAAAAAGGTTAGAAAAATCGCCCACCGTTGGTCTTAAGAGTCCCTGTCCATAAAAATAAAAAATAACTCGGCAAGGGTCGAATATTAGTAGTATAGGACGCCCATAGGGGCCGTAGCCAATCAGAAGGCGATGCATCTCATTAAAAAAGGCTCTCGACCAATCAGATTGCAGGATTTGCTAATTTGCATAAACAAGATGGCGCCTATTTATAAAATAGGTCGCGCATGCGCATAGAAGGTCACGTGCATGTCCAAATAGGGCGCTAGCCAATGCCTGAAATCGAGGTTCGTATAGGAGTTATAAAAAAGGGGTTTGCGTGAGTATCGAGTATTGTTTTTTGTGTATCGACAAGAATGAGGTTGCCAACAAGGGATATCAAGGCGAAGGTGGAGAGTGTTGCTGAAGAGGTGTTGCCGAGCGACAAAGACTTTGCAGAGAGAGCGTTGAATGCAGTTCATGAGGGTATTCTTGGAAGGATAATGAGTACTGCCATTTCTGACGCCATGGATGTTGTCCTGAAGAAAGAAGTGACGAAGCTGGCGGATGAGGCGATGAGGTTCCGAAGAATGCTGTCTGATAAGATGCTTGCGGACACGTCAAGATCGTTTAATGACCCTGTGTGTTTGGAGAATTTGCCGGATGGATTTTTGGCAGGATGGAAGGAGTGGAGGGGCGATGCTACCGATAGAGAAGAGTTGGCGTACCAAGCATTTGTGAAGGAAATTTCACCACGACAACCCACAGAGTGAAAAAACATTTTTTAATAAAGATCCTTTAACGAGAGAATATACATGGTTTGTTGTGTGATATCTTTCATCATGCCTAGGGCTTGCACGTCATGGGTTCCTAGGTGCACGAGGGATAGCATCATGGTCTGTGGGGCAATAAATTCTCCGTGAAGGCCTGAGGAGGATTCGAACACGCGTCCGAAGGGCCATAGGTCTGAGAGGTCTTTTCTCAGGTACCACGGGTAGGGAAAATGTTGGGCTAGGAAGAGGAGCGTGACATCTTCGCCTGGGTGTGGTTCATCTAATTTGATTTTACAGGCCAGGGGTCTCTAGGGAAAAAATAAAAATTTTTTAAGGGCCACGAATCAATTTTTAACCGTTTTAGACCGTTGAAGCGCTTACCTCTTTAGGACTTGGTTTTGGGGAGGTCATCGTGAGGTTCACCGAAATTCACGGTTTTGCAATGAGGGCAGTGTGTTGGCGAGTGGCGTGATCTACAGGTTCCGTGATAGAATTGGTCGCAACAAATGCTCACAAAGTAGTCGTTGATACTGTGATTAGGGGTGAATCCTTCCTTACACCATAGACACTTTGGGTTAGCGAATGACATGAGTCTGAAAAATGGAACAACAACATTTTTATTGGACACGACTTACATAGTGGGACGTGTGCAAGATCCTAGTGACCTGCGCCCTTTTATTTACAAGAACGATTTAACATGATTGACACGTGACAGGGCCTCAGCATAGTGGTTTCCCAGGAAGACGGGTTCGTAACGGTTAGTTTCCGTGTCGATGTACATGCCATAGATGGCCCCGCAACAGGTTTTCCATACGCACCCTAGTCCCCAGGCTTCTCTCAACTGTCCCTTGACGGGGCGTATTGATTTGTCGTGGGTCCCATTTCTACCCAATTCGAGGATTGGTTTGCGGCAGCATGGTCTTTTTTGTTTGCATACGTAGCAATGGTCGTGTTCCATGTCTGAAAAAATATTTTCATAATAATTGTCGGTAGACGTTTCGTACCCAGTCTACATGAATCACTAGATCATTTATATCGTCCTCGTCGGCGCCCGTCATACTCTCTTCGAGGGATAAAAGATCGACTGCGTCCAGAGCCACCCCGATGAAACCTAAAAGGTTTTCTAGGTCCCTGTACAAAGGGGTCTCTTCTTCTTCATCCTCCATCCACTCACTCACTCTATTTCTCAAGGTGCTTAACTCGTAATTACAATGCTCTAACGATTCCATTACTCACTTGGGACGTTGAGAAGATACAGCAACGTGACGGTCCAGAGTCTTCTGTAATGGGCTCCCATTCAAGTTGAATGACTTGGAGTGAACGGTCAGATCGTTTTATAGTCACGGCAAGATAGTGTCCAGTCTACGACCGGAGGGCGTGGTTGGGGGGATACCCCCCTATCCCCTGGGTCTACTCAGACCACGTGACATCTACTTGAGCTGTGATTGGTTGTTTTGTGACTTTATAAAGCGGATCGACCTCGTCCGCTCTTCACTCTGAGTCATTGAACTTGTATTGAGCGCTATCATGGCCTTGAGAGAGATTGGCCTGCAAAACCACGTGCCGAGAAAACCTGATGTGACCTACGATGAGGCGATTTATATGATGGACGAGCCATGGACCCGCCTTTACGAAGCAATGGATTTCCCGATCCGAGATTTGTTGTCGGGCCGTCGGTGGTTCATTCGTTTTAATGACTCCAGTCAGCTCGAGGTGATGTTGCACCAGATCCTGTGCTTCGTGGACGAACAGCGGGAGAATTGGACGCGCAGCAGACGCCAATATCGCGTTGCTGAGAAAGTGTTTGGAAGAACATTGTTTAATGCCATCAAGGCTATTCGCAAGAACCTTGTTTGGAACCAGTCAGTAAAGCCGCCTGTGGACAGGATCACGTTCCACCGAATGATGTTATGCTACGGTTTCGAACCGTTCCAGTCTACGTGGACTCGAAAACAAAAGAAGACGGCGAAACGCTATGTCCATGTAATTAACTTTTATTACGACACATTTAACCAATGTAATCAAGTGACAATGAGATCTATGATAGATGCAAATGATAGTTTACTTAATGTGTAGAAAAAATAAAAAACGGAGTGTTTTTAAAAAAAACTGTGTCTGTGTTAAAATGGGCGGGGCGAGGTTTCGATCCTCGGACCTCTGGGTTATGAGCCCAACGCGCTTCCACTGCGCTACCCTGCCATTCTTAGTTGGGGTTCTGTCCATGAATCAATATGTCTTGTGCTATCCCGCGCGGGTATTCGTTGATCCATTGAAAGAACTTGCAAATACGCTTGGGACACTTGAGATAGAGTCTGTCTGGGTTGGACTGGGAGTGGGAGGTGGCTAAGACCAGGGACTTGTTGCATAGACATCGGAAACGGGCTGGGTCGATGTTCCTGTAGCAGGGGTGGGTCTGTTCGTCGACGCGTTTCAGGTAGGCACTCACACCTTCGTTAACACCACAGGTCACATAACACTTGGTGTAGAATCGTTCAGAGGGACATCGGTAATACTCAAACCAGGTACCCCCTTCTTTGGTTTTCACACACCCGTATTTCATGGGTACCATACATCGTGGGCAGATGGGAACTTGGGGGGTCATTTGGTTCAGGAACTGATCGGGATCGAATTCCTCCAACACTTGGACTTCGGTTGATTCTCCTCGGTGATCCACTTCAGGCGGTAGTTCTATGAGGTTGTCTTTCTTGAACCTATCGAGTCCCAGGGGCTCCAGGACTTGCACGGTTCGAGGAGGTGATTCACTGATCACGGTCATGCATCCACCTTGAATGGCAGGTAGCTTTTCATTGTCTATATGATGAAATATAGAGTTAGTATCCCATCAAGGTGTTTTCTCTTAGCATGGTTTCTAGGACGTGTCTGGTTTTTCGAATGTTTTTGAGTGTCAGTCTTTGCCTTCGCTGGGCATGGTTACTTTTCATTTGGCGTTTGACTTCTTGGCGTTGGATCGAAAAGGCGCTCAAGGGTTCCGAGAAGCCTTTGAGAGGGACGGTGGCCCAACTGACAGAGTCCGGGGTGATCTCTTTGAGTAGGACGCGTTCTTTGAAACGGAGTCTGGCACGAGGTTTTTTAAATAACCATCTATCTAAAGTGGATTGTAGTTTACCTTCTCTTTCCACTCTCTTGGGTAAGTGCAGTTCCAGTTTCTTTTTGGACATTTTTTTCTTTTTCTTGACGGGTTCTGTGAGTGAATCCATGACGACTTCTGTTGAAGAGTGACTCGTGTTGGAATACGCGTTTCTAATTTATAGGCAATTTTGACAACCCAATCAGAGTCGTGTCATGTGATTGTCTTCATTTCGATTGGTTTAAAAATGAGCGCGTGATCCGTGAAAGTACGCGTACTGAGTAAATGTGGAGGTGACGCGTGGGGTATAAAAGGAGCACGCACGACGCAGTGAAAATCATTCGCGGTGATGAATCCTAGGATTTTGGATGAGAGAGACTTGCAAGAGATCCTTGAAGATCTGAGAGAGCAGCTGAATAGAGCTTATGCCGTAGTGGATTCAGTCGAAACAGAAGGCAAAAAATACCCTTTACACGCTAGGATCATTGATTTGGAGACACGTCTTGTCTCTCCTTTGTACTATAGGCTCCAGAGGCACTTGATTGACTGGGGTGTGCGTGATTGCTATCCTCATTTGTCTGGCTTGGAGATCACGAAGCGAGCGGATCGAGAAGGAAAGAAGTTTAACGAGTTTGTCTGAGGGGGTGCAGAGATGAATTACTATAGCAACTCGAACCAGATTGGTGACCTCATGAATCAGATATTGGATCAGAAGGTACACACGTTAAGAGATCTCGATGCCATTCAGGATGTCCGAGTGGACATGTACATTTTTGACAATCTCTTTGAGCCTTTAGGTCAAATACCTGATAGTCTGTGGTCTTTTGAGCTCTTGATGAGACGTCGTCCTGACTGGGGTGGTACGATTTTGGAGATGATGAAGAAGAACGAACACGTGTTTTTGTTCTGTGGTGAGTGGTGTCGCGTGATGTACAGAAGTGGTAGTGGTCAATTCAAATTCGTTCCTTGTCGTGATCCCATCGTGGACGCTGAGCGTGTCTGTTTGATCGCCACGAATCACCTCACGTTCATGATGAGTGAGGCCATCCGTGATCTGTTTGAACCCTTACGTTTTGCTCGTGACCTATCACGACGGGTGTTGGAGTCCGACGAGAGTCCCAGGGTGGCAGAGTTACTGACTTTCAGAAAGGGAGATTACAGGGAAACGTGTCTGAAGTTGGAGGAGTTGATCTACGATCTCATGCATCAACGTAATCTGTGGAAGGATCGGTTTTTCTTTCGTGCCATTGAAGAGGATGAGGATGACCTGTGTGGTGAGTGTAAGGAGAGTATGCGGCAAGCATTCTATGTGAAGGGGAACGAGGTTGAAGCCCTGAAGTGGAGACCCGGTAAAGGGGAATGTTGCAGGAAAAATTGTAAATATTATGCGATGGATACCTACGAGGAAGACTGTGATAATGAGTACGGACGAGATCTTAAGATCAAGGAACACGTTGATTACTTTACAGATTCAGACTAGGTATTTTTGCCTTCTTTTTCGTGTTATCCAATCAGAGTCTATTTTTACGTAAGAACCAATCAGGCACGACGTTTTGTACCTATATAAGAAAGTTTGAATAAAAAATTGGGTTTAAAATGATCATCATGTCTCATGCTTTGAGTTGGTTCATCTCGAGAATGTGCACGACCCTAGCCGATCGATGGTGTTGGACGACCTTGTGTTACAAGTGCGCTAGTGTCTATGCACGATACGGGCAGGGTGAACCCATCCCTTACGATTTAAGCGATTCTCCCTTGGAGGTGTTTGACTATACCGACGTCGAACCCAACGTGATGCGTTTTGTCGTTTATATCTTGTGGTTGAAACGCCAGCCCGATTCATTTAAGAAGTATCTCGAGGTACGGGAGCAACGTTTCGAGTTGTGGAGACGGTGCGTGTACAAACTTTATAGACTATGAAGAAAGGTCAAAAGAAGAAGCAAAAGCCGCTTTCGACCGGAACGTTACTGGGACGGTATAGGGATCCTTCCAGACCCGGTAGTCTGGGTGGTCTGACGCGATTCGCTAAGGCAAATAAGATCTCGGTACCCCGTGCAAGAGAGGTCCTGCAGCGTGATTTGGGGTACACGTTGCACAAACCCAGACGTCGTAGGTTTCCCACAGCCCCGGTGGTAGTGTTCGGTATCGACGAGCAGTGGACGGCCGACCTGATCGAGGTGAGCAACATTGCCAGGTACAATCGAGGGTACCGTTATCTCTTGACGGTCGTGGACGTGTTTTCCAAGCATGCCTGGGTCCAGCCCTTGAAGAGCAAGACGGGTAAAGCGGTGACGGAGGGTATGGCTAAGATCTTGAAAGGAGATAGAAAACCACTCAATCTCCAGACGGACGACGGGAAGGAATTCTACAATAAGACGTTTCAGGATTTGATGAAGCAGAAAGGCATTCATCATTTTTCGACTCGGGGGGATACGAAAGCCAGCGTGGTGGAACGGTTCAATCGGACCCTGAAAGAACGTTTGTACCGGTACTTCACCGTGAAGAATACGTTGAAGTTTGTACCTGTGTTACAAGATCTAGTCCGAGGGTACAATCGATCGTATCATCGCAGTATCAAGATGGCTCCTGACAAAGTGACTTTAGACAATAGCGAGGACGTCTGGGAGACTCTTTACGGAAAGAAAAAGGGTAAAACATCGAGACGACCGACACTCAACGTCGGGGATCGTGTGAGATTGAACAAGAAGTTCCGTCAGTTCAAGAAAGGGTATTTACCCGGTTGGACCGAGGAGGTGTTTGTGATACGTCGAGTGCGTCCTGGGAAGGTCACCACGTACAAAGTGGAAGAATGGGACGGCACGACGGTCGAGGGCACGTTTTACGCACAGGATTTGCAAAAGGTGAACGTGAAAGACGACGATCTGTTCCGCATCGAGAAGATCGTCAAACGAAAAGGGGATAAAGTCTTGGTGCGCTGGAAAGGTTGGCCAGTCAAGTACGACAGTTGGGTGGATAAAAAAGGCTTGTACGTGACCCAAAAGCCCAAGACTAAGAAACAATGAGAGACTTTTACGTACATTTGATGAGCAATGCTAGCACCAGTGAGTTTCCGGACAACAAGGCCAACAGTTTCAAGAACCGCCTGCCGAACCCGCTCCTGTTTGAGTCCGACAAGGAGTGGAAAGTGGGTTTGAGTAGTGTTTCTTATCCGCCTCCACCCCCTCGACGTTTCCAACAGCTACCTCACCGACCCCACCTATTCGAAGACGACGACAAACTTTTGGAATTTAAATGGAGTATGGAATCACAAACTCAGGATTCCGATGGTAGTTGGTTTCAACGACCGTACCGTAACACTTTTACCGTCCGTGGGTCAGATCTGCACGAGGACCGAGTCAAAGTCACGAGTGGTAAATCGCTCATGCGATACTTGGTGGGTCGTTACCAAGATCGTCTGACGCACTTCATGGAAAATGAAAAAGAAACTCTACGCACTCCAGACGGGAAGAAGTACTACGCGGTGTTTCGATGGGAAGGGGACACATTAATCATCGACAATACGGATACCTTCCTCGATGAAACTCCAGGTAACACGGTACTATTGCGTCCGAAAATATGGTTTGGTCCTGAATTGGTCAAGAAACTCAAGTGGGTGGAAAAGCCTGGACTATCCAATTACAGATTGGGTCATCACGTGGTTAAACTCTTCAAGGACGATGTGGTACCCGCTTTCAAAACCGATTGGAAGGATCAACTCAATGTGCAATCCACGAATTTTTGGAACATCACGAACGACGGGTCCTTACAGCTCAGTCCCTATTGCAATTGGCGCATTGATTATCTGGACGAGATCTACGATGAGCACTATGGGGGTGACGTCCAAGTCAGTCATAGTATTCGGCCACCCATGTACTTGTATTCGAATGTAGGACGCAGCACGATCACGGGGAATCGCGTGACGGATCTCTTGAGAGAAGTCCCTCATGACCCTGACAAGGTCAACTTCGAACCCACCCACATACAATATAAACCCGTACGAAGCAACGTGATGGATATATTAGAGGTGCAATTGGCCGAGAACGATGGAACACTGGTTGATTTTTCCTCGGGAGTGACCTCGGTGACATTACACTTTAAGGATGGGTGAGTCTCCCCGTGAACTTTACGTGCAGGTGATGAGCAATGCCAGCACGAACGAGTTTCCGGACAACAAGGCCAACAGTTTCAAGAACCGTCTGCCGAACCCGTTGCAGTTGAGAGAACCGGGATGGAAAGTGGGTGTCAGCGACCTCTCGTTTCCGTCTGCGGTGCGTAAGATGGACTATGAAGATAATATTCTGTTTCAATTCTGGTGGTTGGTGCTGTTAAATCCTCGACACAACCTCTACACAGAAGAAACGATCCAGATTAAAGAAGGTGATTTGGACTTCACGCCTAGTACCGGTACCGAGTTCATGAACATTATACGAGATCGATACATGATGGGTTTGAGGGATCAAACGGTGCACGGTCTGCAAATGTTCAAGAAAAAGAGCAACGCCAACGATCCCACCGAATTGCTGTACACGGTCATGCGTCGGGCCGAGCATGGAGAATGCGTCATCGACAACTCGAGAACGTGCACCACTCTCAAGATCAATGATAATGCGAGGTATCCACAGATGTCCATCGGCATGGAATTGGCCAAGAAGATGAAATGGATCAAGCTTGGAACGTTGCAAAACGGACAACCTGGTTACGTCATGGGACCCAACTTGAGAAAAGAATTTCCCACCGAGGTCGTACCCAATGCCACGGACTTGGTCGTGGCCACGAATAATGGGGACGAGATTTTTTACAGGATCGACGCGAGAGCCTTACATTTGAGTTGTTTCATCAATTGGGTGTTCACGAACCTGGATCGTAGTTACGAAGAGGCGTTCTGTAGGAACCGTCGTTCCTTGTTCGTGTATTCGAATGTGGGACAGAGCATGGTGACGGGGAATCAAGTCACGGATCTGTTGAAACAAGTTCATTACGACACGAACGTCGTCGACTTTCAACCGAGACACATCCTATATCTACCGGTGCGATCGTCCGTCTTGGACATTGTCGAGGTGCAAGTATCTGAGGACGACGGAAAACTGGTGGACTTTGCATCGGGCGTGACCACGATCACACTGCATTTCAAGAAAGGATGAGTTTTTACGTCAGCTTACCCAGTCACAGCAGTAAGAAAGAGTTTCCTAAAAACGTGGCGAACAATTTCAAGATCAGGTTGCCTAATCCCATACGCCTGGAGGGACTAGGATGGAAAGTGGGTCTGAGCAGCATCACCTTGCCGGATGATCAAGTGACGCTTCTAGCCTTGTCGCCGTCCGATCCTGACGATAAAAAAGTCACCTTGGCCTCTTACTTGTGGCGACGCCTCGGCAGTAGCGGATATAATCTGGGAGCCACACGATTCGATACGGAGGCTCTCAAAGAGGTGTTCCAAAACGTGGATGGAGTTGGATTCATGAAATCCATGATCGCCTTTTTCCAGAGACAACGCATCTTTGCGGACAATGGACCCAAATTAGGCGCCAAATATGTCACGTCTGATGGGAAGAGAACCTACGTAGACTTCAAGTGGGAAGGCAATGAATTGGTCACAAACAATGAGGATACCTTACGAGAACCCACAGACGTGCCTATATTACAATTCAATGTTGACCTGGCTATTAAAATGGGATGGCTCATTAAGAAGGGAACTACGTACCCAATTACGTACGAACTGGGACCTAACTTGCAGATCGAATTCTTCAAAGATGAAATTCCCAACATTGCCGCCCAAGGTGACTTACGCGACCCGAGTGGATCACCTGTTTTTTGGACAGTCTTAACGGAAGTATCGACTGAAACTTTTATGAGACTCAGCGTCTATTGCAATTGGCGTTTTCTGAACCTGAACAAGGCGTTTGAAGCTGTGGTGGGGAGCACTTCGCGTCCCCTGTTCGTGTACTCCGACGTGGGAGGCAGTAGCGTGGTGGGGAATCAAGTCACCGATTTACTGAGAGAGGTCAACTTGATTCGAAAAGGTGAAGGTACTCAGTATTTTGAACCTTACCACATTCAATATATTCCCGTGCGCAAAGACGTCCTAGACATTATAGAGGTGCAAGTGGCTGAGACAACTGGTAAACTAGTGAAGTTTGGTATCGGCAATACGATCGTGACGTTACACTTCAAGAAAGAATGATCGGTGGAACCCTAGTACGATTTCAGCCCGATAAAATCAAGCAATCTGGAGACGGATTCGGACCCATCTGGAGAGAAGCCAAGAAACGAGGTCCTACCATTCTAAGAGACGTTTTGAGCGAGGCTGCCATGGAGGGTGTGAAAGGTTTAAATGCGGGCGGCAAAGGAAGAAAGCCCAATTGGAGAGGAGGACTCGCAGGGGTCAAGAGAGGAGCGACCCGAGCCGTGAAACGTAAAGCGACGCAAGAGATCCAACGGGCGTTGTCCAAAAGAGTGAGAAAAGACCTCTTTGGACTATGATTCCCATCTACTCGAGACGTGTGAGGCGTATCCCTGGAGGGGTACGTACGTATAAAGGTGGTTCGATCCTCCGCGCACGCTCAAAACTTCCAAACTATCGTTGGGTAAAGTCCGCGGTGAGAAGGAAACGACGTAGACGACGACGATGACGGACATGGTGGCTCATGCCAGGTCGGCGGGGGTTCGTAACCCTCGCCTGAACATGTTCAGTGTCCCTCCCACGGATCTGAGCATGGCGTCTCGCCGTGTGGTGAGAATCAATCCGTTCAATACGGGCATCAACCCTGTAACGTTTCAAGTCGACCCTCAGGAAGACTTTATCGACTTGAACGAGAGTTTCTTTGAAGTGGAATGGGGTGTCAAGAAAAGTGACGCTTCGAATCTGCTGGCTGCGGATGTCATGGGACTCGCCAACAATATTGCCAACACCCTCTTCAAACAGATCAATGTGAGATTGAATGGGACTCTCATCAGCCCTCAGACCGATACTTACCACTACAAAGCCTACCTAGAAGCGCTGTTGAACTACGACCGAGACGACGGTGAAACGATCCTGGCACCCAATGGGTGGTACAATTGTCTCGGCGTACCCGACGACGGAGATGCAGATCAATTGACTGCAAATAAGCTAAATCCAGCTCACAATGATTACAAAGCGCTACCACAAGATCTCAAGAACTTGGTCGATGCACGAGTCCAGTTCATCGGTGGAAAGAGAGTGACTTTGAGGTTCAAACCTTACCTGGAAGTGTTTCATCTCAGCAAGTTAATGGTACCCGGCGTGCAGATCCAGATAGACATGTACTTCAATGACCCCGCTCTGTGGACCATCCGATGGGGCGGTGCCACTTCTCTGAGACTGACCGAACCCGACGTGAATGTGAGATTATTCCTGTCTCAAGTGAGAGTGACTCCCTCTGTGTACCGAGAAGTCATGTCTAACATGAAAAGTGGAAGAGTGGTCACTTACCCCACGGTCAGAGGAGAAATTCGTACTTACTCTCATCCCAGCGACGATCGTCATTTCGAGTGCAACAATCCTTTCCACAATCAGCTACCTAATCGGTTAGTAGTAGGGATGTTGAAACAAGCTGCCTTCAATGGAACCATCACGGAGAGTCCGTTCAATTTTGGAAGATTCAATATCTCCTCCATCAAACAATTGGTGAGAGGTGAAGAATACCCCTACGAGACCTTGGAGCTCGATCACGATGGGGACGAAAAAGATCAGAGAGGCTACTACAGATTCCTCCAAGCCTCGGGAGCCTTGTGTCGTGGAAAAGGAAACATGGTCCGAAAAGTGGACTGGGGTCACGGCAAGAGAACCAACCTATTTGTATTTGACAACACAGCCAACGGATGTTTGGACAGTCCAGTGTTGAACCCCAAGCAGTCAGGCGAGCTGCGTGTGGTGATTGATTTTGGAGCCAACCCGGGAGAAAACCTGACCGTCTTGTTGTACGCTGAATTCGAGAACTTGCTTGAAGTCAACGAGAACCGAGTGGTCACCTACGACGTGTATCAATGAGAGAGAAGAAACAATGGAGAAAGTAGCCTTGAATAATTTACAATTGGATCATTTGGCACGAACGAATCCGTCACTACGATGTGTCTTTTACGGGACGGTCCCTTGCGATCGTCTTCCCAGGACAGTCCCTCAAGAAGGACCGACCGCTTACATCGTGAACACGGACCCTCACGACAAACCGGGCATGCATTGGATCGCTTTGTGGGCCTACAAGGACAAGTGCGAGATCCTGGACAGTTACGGTCTACCGTTGGACGCGTACGGAACCGTCCAACCTCTCCAAGCGTGGTTGGACCGTCATTTCAAGTACCATATTTACAACGGCAAGAGTTTACAGTCCCTGTTCAGTCAGAGTTGCGGCGACTACGCCTTGATGTTCCTGATCGACCGAGCCGAAGGTCGTGACATGAACTCGTTCTTGAGTCGTTTTAAGAAAAACGAGTTTGTAGAGAACGATCGTAAAGTAGGACAGATGTTGAAACGTTTGATCGTGGACGAGTTGACCTGGCGCAAGATTTGTAAAACCCCGTGTCACCAGGACACGTGCGGTTCCTTTAGAGGAGTGCGTCATTTGTTAAAGTAAGCTGTTTGAAAGAATAAAAGGCGCGTTAAAAAAATTTGTGATTCATTCTTGCTATGGACGCAGTCATTAACACAGGCGAGTTACCGTCCACGGTGACGACGCGCAGGAAACGCAAGACCATGCCGAGGCGTTCAGAGAAGGAAGATAGGAAAAGAAGAATGAAAAAGAGGCAATGGTACGAAGACAAGTTTGGAGATTTGAGTAAATTCGTCAAGAAACCTGGAAAGAGAGCTGCTGCCAAGAGAGCCGCAGCCAAGATCAAGAGGGGAAAACGGTGGTACGCCAAGAAATTCCAAGTGGAGAAATTCGTGAAACGGCAGAGAGCCCCTGCCAAGAGTCGAGCCAAAAACCCCATCTGTTTCAATCGTAGAACCACCCTCTTGAGTCTATTGAAACGCATCCCTGCAATCAAGACACCACTGGCCACGATGTTTGGATAAAACACCGAGCGTCTATAGACCCTGGACCATTTTTTCGAGATCATGGAACGACGCAAAGCGTTTCAATTTCACACGCCGTCTAGTTTGTTGATAGCGGGTCCGTCCGGCTGCGGCAAGACGGTGTTCACTACCAAACTGCTCTTGGAGAACGGCGACTTGTTCCGAGAACCGCCCCATAGTATTCATTACTGCTACGGCTCGTGGCAAGAGGGTTTCCAAAAGCTCAAGAAGGGTGGGGTCAAGTTTCACGAAGGCATCCCCGACAGCGACCAGTTACCCCAATGGTTTCCCAGAGGGGGCGTGTTGGTCCTGGACGATCTGATGGACGAGGGGGGCAACGACAAGCGCGTGTTGGATCTCTTCACCAAACACTCGCATCATCGGAACATCACGGTGATTTACTTGTGTCAGGATCTATTCCCCAACGGAAAATTCGCCAAGACCATTTCAAGAAACGCGCATTACATCGCGGCCTTCAAGAACCCTAGGGATCAATTGGGAATACGAAATTTACTTTTGCAATCGTTTCCCACGCAATGGCAGGAGGTGTTGGACACGTTTCGAAAGGTCACGGATCGCCCTTACGGTTACATGCTATTGGATCTTCATCCAGCCAGTCAGGACGATCAACGTGTCATCAGCCGAGTGTTAAAAGACGAAGGATTCGTACGATGTCATCAGTTTACATCATGTTGAGGAGCGAGGTCGAGTGGTTTCCGCTATTCATTCACCTGTGTAAAAACAGGCTCAAATACATCATGAATCCCAATGAGCTGGACTACGAACCAATGAGACAGGTCAGCGAATGCGAGAGTTACCGTCAAGTACGGTCCATCATCAATGCATATAATGGGGAAGGTTTCGATTATTTGGTTCATAAACAACGAGAACTCGCCGAGAAGAAGATAGCAAGAGAGAGATGAGCTCTATCGACAGTGACGAGTTCAACCTTTCGGCTCTGGACGATTATTCGCCTTTGGGGTCTCCATTTCGAACGAGTACTCCCGTTCCTTCACCGCGATCGGAACTGTCAACACCACCCCTGCCCAATGTCTCGCGAGTCGGAGTGGGCACTGCGGGCGCGTCACAGACCAACGTCCCTGCGGGTGTCGGTAGCGCTGTCCCAGGACCCTCGCGCTCCAACGTCACAGTGGGTGTCGGTTCAACCCGAATAACAGACGCCACACCATTGGCAAGAGCTACCCGAGGAGGGAAACGACCTAGACGCGTCCCGCGTCAAAACACACCGACGTCGTCCAGTGATGCTGGGAGTCGCAGAAGAAGTAGCGCCAGTGGGAGCAGCGGTAGAGGCAGAGGTAGAGGCAGAGGCAGAGGTAGAGGAGGTGGAGGCGGTGGAGGCGGCGGAGGCGGAGGCGGTGGAGGCGGAGGAGGTGCAAGTAGTAGCGGTGACGACTCCACACCTCCTTCTCGAGGGGGTCGAAGAAGAAGGCGAGGAGACCGTACTCTCAACCAAGCTGAGATGCAGCAACAACTGGAAGAGATTTTGAACCAACAACAACAAACGGCCGCAGGTCGTCGCATTGCGGGTATCACGACCACCAACACGATCACGACCACCTATAAAAACGGACAACGTCCTACCGTCACACGCAATTCGACCAGTGTACGTAACTGAGAGAACAACCATGAGAAGAGGTAGAAATAAAAGGAGAAAGCAGTGGGGTGGTGCTATTACAAGTGCCCTGTCAACGTTAGCACCGGTCAGTAAAGGTGCTGCCTTGGCATTGGCTAAAGCATTGGGTAAACGCGCCGCGAGAACAGGAATCCGAGTTGGAAGGGCCGCTGCCCTGGGTGCGGCCAGTGCAGCTGCGAGTCGAGGGGTACGACGCCTGTGGAGACGCAAGAAAAAAAGACGCCCTCGACGATGAAAAAAAGTATACGCACTTCGGTCTGTCTATTGGATGAACCTTTCACCACCGTGGTGGAGTTGGACTCGCTTAAACGTTTGGACGGGTTGTATGCCTTCTATCACAAGTATTGGTGGTGTCGAAGACAGATGTTTGATCATCACAAATTGTGTAACGCCATTCTCAACGGACTGTCCTTACTGTGTGTAGCAGCGAGTATCGTCTTGGGATCCGTGTGGAAAGACGGGTACGCAGCGATTGGATTGACGGCTTTTGCCACCTTACTGAAAGGGTGGAACGATTTCAAGAAGTATTCGTTCAAGATGGACATGTCCAAGTTCGCCTACACGACCTACGAAAAGACGCTGACCGAACTGAGAAACTACGCGATGGTGGGTGTGGATGAATTGGATGGGTTTTTGACCAAGATGCAAACGTTGGACGACGTGGTGACGGATTTCACACCTCCCACGTTCGACCGATACGTTCTAGACTACGACACACGATTTCATCACGTGGCGCTATAAAAGTGACACGTGATAGACGCTTGTGCTGCATAACATCATGTACGTAGGACGTAGAAGAACGTTGAAAAGGAGGAGTAAGAAGATGATGATGGGTAATAAGATGATGAGGGGTAAGAAGAGGAAGATGACGCGTAATAGACAGAAGGGCGGTATTTTTCCCTTAGCCGCTCTCATACCCGCTCTGATAGCCGGCGGTAAAGCGGTGGCCTTGGGTGCTGCGTCAGGCGCGGCCGGTTTCGGTGCCAAGAAAGCACTCGAAGCCGCTACGCGAAGACGATAAAAGAGATTGTACAATCCGTCGTACACCTCACTCGTCACCATGGCATACCGAAGGAGACAAAGAATGAGACATAAACCAAAGCCCAAGAAAAGACGTAAACAGAGGGGTGGAGCACTGGCACGACGCAAACGTCGCTTGGTAGACAAGATCGCCGAAGGAGCCAGTATGTTCTTATCGGGACCCTCACCTACCTTTGTGACAGCGGCATTGAAATTAGCGGGTCAAGCAGCAAAAGGAATCAGAGACAATGTGGTGGCCTCAAGACGACGATAAAAGGAGTACGTCAATCCACTCGTGTGCATAAGTCCACGATGAAGCGGTTACGACGACAACGCCGTTTCTTGACGGACATCCTGAAAGAAGCCAATCGGAACAAACGTCAACAGATGTTGCAATTCGCAGACAAAGATCAGATCAACGCCATCAGTGAGATGGTTTTCAATTTGCTGAAAAAGAGGATACCCATCGACGCCACGACTTATGGGAAACTGAAAAGACATAAAAAGGTTTTGCGCGAAGTGGGTAGACGCAAAAACTCCCTGAAGCGTCGAAGAGAGCGTCTCTTGAGTCAAAACGGTGCGGGGTTCTGGAGCGGGTTACGCGGTTGTTTCAAAGCATGTTGTGTACGGTGAAAGGACGTAGTGAAGACGGTTACCCTTTGGAAGGGATCGACGTCGTACCCAATTATCCCCCGAGAGAAGACGAGACCATTCCTAAGCTCGTGCAGTTGCTGCAAGATGCCAATCGACGCGAAGCCCGATGGAAAGACTCGTCCGAGTACTGGGGGAGAAAGTACCACGCCCTGTATCAAGAGTACATGGCTTTAAAATTCGATGACTTTTGCCAAACCTGTCAAACGAAACGAGATACGACGCCGCCCGGTGGGTGCATCGAGTTATGCAGTGAGTGCGGTAAAGGCAAGCAAACCGTTCAAAGTCTCAAACTCGAGTTAGAGAAGAAAGACGAATCCATACGGTACTGGCAAGACTGTTACGAGACGGCCTTGAGAGAATTGTCCGAGTTTCCTGATACGTCCCTGAGTCAGAAGGTATGAACGAAGTCATGATGGTACCCGTTCAAGATTTCAATCGATTGCAAGATTATTACAAGGGTCAGATTACAGAGAATGCCTTGTTGGACAAAGCGGGTCGTTTGGCCGCTGAACAACATATCATCTTGAAAGACAAGCGTATTCCTGACAGCCTGGCAGTCAAGATGGCCAAACCCATCGCCTCTGAAGAAAGTAAACTGGTGAAACGCATACGGACGGGTAAAAGCGGTCCTATCTCGTACCAAGGAACGACACAACCCGAAGGCATGGTCGACAACCCCGTCGAAAATCTGTTGAAACAGATCCTCAAGGGAGCCAACAAAGAACAAGCACCTCCCGTGATCATCAAACAAGAACCCCTTGACACGACAGGTCTTAAAAAGGAGCTGAAAACGCCCAAACCTACCATTCAATCCAAACCCCGCAAGAGTTTAAAAGGGAGTGTGAAAAAGGCAGCCCTTTCTGAAGGAAGAAAGCAGTTACTGAGTTCGCTCGGTATTGAAGACGACGACGGTGGTTACAGTCCCAAAGGCAAGGCAAAGAAGTATAAGAAGGCCAAGAAGACAGAGGCCGAAAAGTTACGAGAAGGGTGGGAAGATTGGGACGCCCCGATAAGACGTAGACTGAGATATGACTCGGATTAAGAAGAAAAAAGCACCTCCTATGAGACGCCGACGTCGTCAACGAGGGTACGGGATCGACATCCAAAAATGGTTGGGCAAGACTGGGATCGAGTTTCATTGGCCCGGTTATCAGTACATGGGACCTGGTACCAAGCTGAAGAAACGTCTAGCACGCGGAGACCCCGGGATCAACCGTCTGGACAAACTGGCCAAACAACACGACATTGACTATTCACGGGCCAAGAACTTACAAGACAAATGGAAAGCCGACACCAAGATGATCAAAGCCATCGACAAATTACCCGGACGTAAAACCATGACAGAACGCGTTGTTAAGAAAATCATGCAAGCCAAGAAACGTTTGAAATTGTAAACTTTTAATTGTAAGTTACACTCTTTGTTGTCATCATTAAAAGAAAAGTTACACTCTTTGTTGCTGTTGTTTTTCAAGACTCACACGCCATACCATCGTGGTACAGACTATCAGAGACACGGGAGGTCACAAACAGTCGTTCGACACTTATTTGGTCCACGTACGCAGTAGAAGATATGAACAACAACCGAAACCTAAGTCTGGGTATGAAATTGTACACTCTATAAGGGGTGTTGAAATAAAACATGCGATACACTTCCATGCGTATGTGATCGAACGCAACCACGTTGAATGGCAGGAACACGGTGCCGTGAATGTACAGGGAGCTTCGCCCCTCTGAGTTCAGCACAAAGCTCACCAACTCGCGATAGTAATGGAACCACACCGTGACCGGAATGGGAAATCGCAAGTGATTCCACGAACGCGTCAATGAATTGTGCGTCTCAAAGGGTCTTCCCGTGTCTCTGAAATGCAAAATGTCATCCAGAATTCTTTGACGTTGTGCATACACTACAAAAAGAAAAAACAGTGTCAGTTCCATAATCCGTCCTCGTTGTAAATCGATGGTCCTCCAGGAAAGGGTAATACACATAGATGCTGAATCACAATATTCCTTAGTCCTTCCACGCGTCTAAAGAAGAGTCTGAACCTTAGAATTCGAATCAAGTTAAACGTGGAGTAAGGAGTGTTAAATATGAATAGACGGTACAAAACATTCCTGATCTCTCGTGTCGGTTCTACGGGGAGACGCACGCATCCGTGCACGTGCATGGTTTCATTCGTAAACAGAGTCACAAAATTTTCCAACATGTCATAATAACGTTGCCAAATGTCGGGGTCGATGCCATACGGCAATTCATCCCACATATACGACCCCTCGTGATGACAGCGTCTAGGTCTATCCTGATCACAATATCGAGTCAACTCTCGCCTAAATCTAACTAAGCCATTCGCACCTGACGGTAACACGAACGGATCGATATCATCATCATCATCCTCGAGTTCCTCATCGGTTTCCAGCACGATCTCAGTCTGATCATTCTCGATCACGCGTCGGCAGTTGCCACAGGTTCGCACTTGTCTTCTCATCTCCTGGTAGCAACGTCGGTGCATGAAGACATGGCAGCATGGAGTGTGTTGACATAGCGTCAAGGAACCGATGTCGATATCTCTCTGACAAATGAAGCAAACTTGTTGAATAAGCGCTTCTTCGGGTGCCAGACCTCGAAGTCGACGACTGCGTCTAGGTTCAACTGACATGTCCAAAAACTGAAATGCCTTGACCCCCGCTTTTTAAACAAGTCATCCACCTATCGCAGCTCAAGTAGAAGTCACGTGGTCTGAGTAGACCCAGGGGGATAGGGGGGTATCCCCCAACCACGCCCCCCGGTCGTAGACTGGACACTATCTTACTGTGACTATAAAAACGAGCGGACCGACCCGTTCACGGCACTCTGAGTGTCTTCACTTGTATTGAGCGCTGAATCATGACTGAGATCACTGACGAGGAGATGAACCAACACATGGATCAACATGAAGAAGAAGTAGTGAGTATCTAAAAATGGATAATATAACGTGCACCCTATGTGATAAAGTTATCCTTAGAACCGAAACCTGCGCTCGTACCAAGTGCTGTCGTTACTACACACATTACGATTGCTACGTCCAAGCACTCGATGATCAGTTGGTGAAGGGAGTGGTCCATGAAAAGTTGTACTGCGAGATCTGTCACACACCTTGTTATCTAAGCACTGTCGTAGCTTCCCTAGACAACTGAGACTCACTTCATCACCTTCTTTTCATAGAGTTACTGGGATTGGCTACCTCCTGAAATCCAGTCATACATCCTTCACCTCAGAGATGTCCAGTATCTCTTAGACATACGCAAACGCGCTATGTGGAAAGCCCTGCGCAACGAGATACATGCTTTCGCCAATGTACGCGCAGCCTGGGGACTAGGTCCAATCAAAGTCAAGCTAGAGACATGTCTGCTAAAGCATTGTCCCAAAGGGAAAGTTCCAGGCATGAAAAATAAGCACATGGTCGTGTACGGATTCTACACGCACGAACACAACACAACACAACACACATTCGAAGTATTTCTAGGGTACGGACTTAATCATGCCTATTACAGAATCGAAGATGTTAAAAGACTTTTACATTCGTAGAGCCTATGGGATATGCTTCCTCCAGAACTACAAGATTACATCATGCGCCTAACCAGGAATCAAATGCTACTCGAGCGTAGAAGAAACAAAAAGTTACAACGTGTTCTCAATGAAATAGTACAATACGGCAAACTGAAAGAACAATGGGGTCTAGGACACATTAAGATTGTCCGTGTTCTATGTGATGCAGGATGTTGCATAAAAAAGAAAAAAGAAGACAGATTCAGAGATACTAAAATAATGGGCTGTTACATTGACATTTACGACAAACCTAAAGAAACGTATTTAGGTTACGATATAAAGGGGGCCAAGAGACGCGTCCCCATAGAAAAAACTTGGTGCTATCCTACCTTTTATCAAATACAACACGCGGACCATTACGGATTATAATTTTTATTACAGAGTCACTGGGATAAGTTACCAGAAGAAATAAAGTGTTACGTGATTGACTTAGCAACCTGGCAGTGCATACGCGATCGAAGGAACAATAAACAACTGAGTCGACTTCACAGAATAATCTTAGATTATGGCGAACTGAAACGACAATGGGGTTACGGACACATAGAAATACAAAGGAGGAAATGTCATCTAAGTGTTTGTAGAGCGTTGTACGGGCATAGCCCTTATCATGTAGCTTACTATGGGCATTATGTCGACATTCGTCAAGAGAAAAAGAGACTCTATTTAGGATGTAGTATTGGAAACGCATTAAATCATGTATCTAACAAAAAATCGAAGTTAGACACTCATCTGCTCATGTATCATAATTGGTTACCTTAAAAAATAAAAAAGCAATGTTGGTGACATTTTTTGTCTCCTTACTGTCTTCACAGAACAGACGAACCCACGACGAAGCCTTCCCCTTCGACGACGACGATGAATGGATATTTGATCCAGCTCTCGACCCCATGATGATCCAAACAGGAGGTGGTGCAAGCCCATCCCTAGAATTTGAATTGAGACCCATAGGCGCTCGACGTAACTGGAGAAACGTCCTCCACAAACAACGATTCGAAGCCACGCTCAAACAAAACAGAGACTTGACTCGCAATGACAATATAGGCCAAGAATTGACTCGTGCCCTTCAACGATCCATCGAGCAACAAATCGCTCAGGATCCTACCCTGACACCCAACTCCACGGTCCATTTCACCATGCAGTCCCGTGCCTTCACGCACGCCTTTCAATCCACCACCTTCACCGTGCGAGAATTCGAAGAAGGGGGTGAAAGACTAACCACTTATCTCCAGTCTCTCGCGGCCAAACTCAACTCCAATGAAGAATTCACCCCCGACGACACGTTTACCATGGAAACCACCTTCATACGTACCCCGGGTCGTGGCAGCGGGAAAGCAAAACGATACAGGCCGAGTTGCGCCGCCGTGCGGCACATCGTCAAACGGTCGCGCGTGACCATCCAAAACAAAGACACTCTCTGCTGCGCCCGAGCCATCGTCACCATGAAAGCCTGGGTAGACGCGAACGAGAATTCGCGTGACCAAGATTACCACAATCTCAAACAGGGGCGACCCGTCCAAGAGCAATTGGCCAAAGACCTCCACCGTCGTGCCAACGTTCCCGAAGGACCTTGCGGCATTTCCGAACTGCAAAAGTTTCAGGCCGCCTTACCTGGCTACCAGCTCAAAGTCATGTCCATCGACCCACCCCACATGATCATCTACGTGGGACCCGAACCCTCGGATAAGATCATTCGTCTCATCAAAGAAGACGATCACTACGACGGATGCAATTCGTTCAAGGGATTCCTCGGCAAATCCTACTTCTGCGACGAATGCAATCGAGGCTACGATCACGACGACTTTCGTCATCATCCCTGCCTCGGTCAATGGTGTCCCGCCTGCAAACGAAAAGACTGTCCCGATTTCATCGAGAAAAAACGACCCCTAGCACGCGGAAAGTTTCCCGAACCCACCTCCATCTGTCAATCGTGTCACAGACAATTCTTCGGTGACCGATGCTACAACGACCACTTGCAACGGCATAGTCTCAGCATCCCCTCCATCTGCAACACTTACAAAAAGTGTGAGAAGTGTTGTCACGTTTACGAGCTTAAACCCAAGAACAAGCGAGGAGGGCGTCCCCGTGGTCACAAGTGTGGATGGGGCGAATGCCGCATCTGTGAAAACCAAGTCTATCTGGAGACGCACCGTTGTTACATCCAACGCCTCCACGAAGGCGAAGACGAGCCCGAAAGGATACGCGTCCCCCGCGACCAAGTCAACGGGCGACCCTTCGAAGAACCCGGACCCAACGATCCAGACACGCGCGTCTGGGTAGACAAAGACCCGCCCCTTCAAGTGTACTGCGACTACGAAGCCATCACCGACGCCGAAGGGAATCAGACCCCCATTCTACTCTGCCTGGAAAACGACGAAGATGAGATATGTCACTCCTTCTACGGGCGCAACTGCACCGCAGACATGTTCGAATACCTCGAATCCCTCACCGTCGACCAGGACAATAAGGATCGGAACGTCATCGTCATCTTTCACAATCTCAAAGGCTACGACGGGATGTTCATCCTGCAACACTGTTACGCCACCCATCGAGAAGTCACGGACCAAATCCCCATAGGCACCAAGATACTGTCCCTGAAATCCGACAGACTGACTTTCAAAGATTCCCTCTGCTTTCTCCCGTTCCCGCTGGCCAACTTTCCCGCCACCTTCGGAATCACAGAACTGCACAAAGGATTCTTCCCACACAAATTCAACACTCTAGAAAATCAAGCGTACGAAGGACCCATGCCTCCGAGAGACATGTACGATCCCGACGGCATGTCCGCCAAAAAGAAAGCCGAGTTCGAACAGTGGTACCAAGAGAAAGTCGACAACGACTACCATTTCGTACTAAGGGAAGAAATGGAAGCCTACTGCGAGTCGGACGTCAAACTCCTCAAAGCGGGATGTCAAAAGTTCCGGCAAGAATTCAAACAAAAAGCCGACTTTGACCCCATGGAGAAATGCATCACCATCGCCTCCGCCTGCAACCGATTCTGGCGCAAGAAACTCGTCCAGCCCAACACCATCGCCTCCAGACCCCCGAGAGGATGGCACGGCGCACGATCCAATCAGTCCGTCGAAGCCCTGAAATGGCTAGCCTGGCAAGAACACTCGTTGCAACGCACGGGTCAAGGCGATCGTATACTCACGGTACGAAACGGCGGCGAAGTACGACTAGCCAATCAGCTCGTGGACGGATACGATCCGACCACTCGAACCGTCTACGAATTCCACGGATGTCTATGGCACGGATGTCCTCGCTGTTTCCCGACCCATCGAGACAGATATCCCATCTATCACGCCGATCGCACCATGCAGGAAGTCTACGAGGCCACACTCCGCAAACACGACCTTCTCAGTCGCCAAGGTTACCAGCTCTGCGTCAAGTGGGAATGCGACTGGAACCTAGAAGTCAAAAACGACCCTGATCTACGTCGGTTCCTAGACACGTTCGAAATCGTACACCCCCTCGAACCCCGAGACGCTTTCTTCGGAGGACGCACGAATGCCGTCAAACTGCATCACGTGACCAACGTGACCCAAGGGGAACAAACCAAGTACGTGGACGTGACGTCGCTCTACCCCTGGGTCAACAAGGAATGCGAATACCCCATAGGACACCCGCATGTCATCGTCAACCCCGACGACCAAGACATCCATCACTACTTCGGTATGGCCAAAGTGGACATACTACCACCTCACGAACTTTACCATCCCGTTCTACCTTTTCGGCACGATAAAAAACTCACCTTCCCACTCTGCAGATCGTGCGTGGAACAGGAAATGAACAAACCCCTCCTCGAGAAATCACACCGATGCTCTCACACGGTCGAGCAACGTACGCTACGAGGGACCTGGTGCACACCCGAAATCCAGAAAGCCGTTGCCATGGGATACACACTCATCAAGATCCACGAAGTCCACCATTTCCCACCCGAACAACGGCGAAAGGGACTCTTCGCTGATTACGTAAACACCTGGTTAAAAATCAAACAGGAATCCGCTGGCTACCCAAACTGGTGTCACACCCCCCAAGACAAGGCACAGTACGTGCAACAATACCACCAGAAAGAAGGCATCGCTCTCGATCCGGACATGATCCAGAAAAACCCCGGACGCAAAGCCACAGCCAAACTCATGCTCAACTCCTTCTGGGGCAAGTTCGGCGAAAACCTACACAAACCCACTACTGAAGTCGCCTACACCGCAGCGCAACTCTTTGCCCTCGTTTCCAATCACTTCCACGATATAAAACAAGTCAGAATCGTCAACGACGAAGCCCTAGAGGTCGTCTACTCCGAACTCAAAGACAACCAACCCGATAACGGACGAATCAACATCTTCATCGCCGCTTTCACCACCTGCTGGGCTCGGCTCAAATTATACAGCTACCTGGAACTGTTAAAGCAACAAGTCCTCTACTTTGACACCGATTCCGTCATCTACTCGCACAAACCAGGCCAACCCGACGTTCCGCTAGGCGATTACCTCGGAGAGATGACCAACGAGCTCGACGACGGCGACTTCATTACCACTTTCACCTCCGCTGGACCCAAGAATTACGGGTACAAAACTCACCAAGGCAAAGTCTGCTGCAAAGTACGAGGCTTCTCACTCAATGTACGAGGATTACACCAACTCAATTACGACGTCATGGAACAAAATCTACTCGACGAACTTAGACAACCTCTCGAGCAACGACGCAACATCCCCGTCGTTAACCCCAACTTCTTCTACAGAAACCCAGCCACCAAACATCTCAAGGTCATCACACGTACCAAACACTACGGACTTGTCTTCGACAAACGCGTCGTAGACACGAACACTTTCATGTCGTTTCCATACGGATACTCATCCATGTAATTTAAAATTGTGTCAATAAAATTTTTGAAATTTCACTTCCTGTATCTCAACTTATTTCTCTGCGCATGCGCGACCTATTTTATAAATAGGCGCCATCTTGTTTATGCAAATTAGCAAATCCTGCAATCTGATTGGTCGAGAGCCTTTTTTAATGAGATGCATCGCCTTCTGATTGGCTACGGCCCCTATGGGCGTCCTATACTACTAATATTCGATTTCGCTCATATTTTTATGGTAGATAGGCTAGGGCATGACAAAAACTACTGGATAGTTCTTTTGGCAAAATATCCTTTTATTTCAAAGAAATATGCAAATTACCACATTCCGTTAAAATCGTCATTTGACGCACCATTTTATTAAACAAGTTTGAGAGCCTCGCATGCAAAACCGCATCATTCTTCCGTCTTTAAAACACTCAAATATTTTTGTGCAATGTTTAAATGTGTACTGGGTTGATTTTAGGGAATGTGGCGTTGTCTTTTTGGGTGCACAATAATTAAATTTCGAAGACATGTATTTCATTCACTTAAAAGTACTTCGTGAATATAATTAATTTTCACCATGTGCGAAACCTTCAAATGAACCAAGCTTCTGGTGGTTGAATCGCAGAAGGATTATCTACAGATTCCTGTAAAAATTTCTTTGGGCAAATGATTGTGAGCGACGCGAGAGCTTTTCAAAGTACGTCAAAAATGCAAATATTTGACCATCCGTCGTCAAATTTCAATTTACGAGTTAGACGTATATTTTAGCATGCGCCACATGACTTGACCTATGTTAAGCTGAAATAGACACAGAGCTGATAATTTCGAAATGTTCTAACCTTATTTGACGTAAAAGGCAGGTCCAAAGCCGATTTGACGTGTTTCTAGTCGATCTCTCACCATTCGTCGCACGTAAAGCAGATGTTTGCTTTTGTTTACACAAGGTTAACGTCCAATGTACATCGCCTACTGTCGACCTATTATTGGTCGAATACTATGAATCTGTGACCATCTTTCTGCGCATATGAACATCACTGCATCTAGGTCTAAAACGGCTGAGTCATTTGTAGATAGTTGCTTGCCTTGCGCTGCGCCAAAATATTGCGTTTGATCGATTGCTGACCATTGCTGATAAGCGTGTCGGCGCAGCACAGTCTTACAGCCGTTATTGTTCGTCACGCAATGCTGTCACGGCATATGCTGCACGTTTTGATCTATTTTGTATAGAGTACTCTCAGAATAAGTGAAACAATTTAATCATTGTTCATCTGTTTTTTCATATATATAATAATATATGTGTATATTTATATAATCATATTCTATAGTGTACGTGGCCTCGGTCCAAATCACGTTTGTTGCACGTTCTGATGTTTCAGACAACAGCTGATAAAGCTAGTACCTGTACTCACTAGAATTTTAAGAAAATCGCCATAAAAAAAATTATAGATTAATGAAGCAAGAACTAGCTGAAATAAAAATAGGAAATCACAACGTGTCTAATTCGTGAGAAAAACAGACCAAATTTAATTAGTAATTACGTGAGTAAATAGCCCTGGCCATGCCATTTTATTTGGCGTACTTTGTTTGCTTAGTGGCGAGGCATTGGTATGTAACAGAAAATAGAGGACTGTTTTCAATACAGTCCAAAATGATCGTCAGTGAAATATTGTAAATAAAACACCTATTGACCGGTTACCTCCGCGGCCATCATTTGGTCATTCCGACCAGGGTTTCATTATTGTCTTTAATACTATTAAGCGGCCACCCAAAATTTAAGAACTTTGTTTTGGAAAGGGCGATGGCAGATAAGAGTCTGAAATTGAAGGGGCACGACGAGTGATAATTCAAACACACGTCTATCATGATTGTATTGAATTGACTCCATGTTCACCAAGAAATTTATAGCCCGATAGTGCA
Source organism: Orbicella faveolata (assembly GCF_042242905.1). NCBI lineage: Eukaryota > Metazoa > Cnidaria > Anthozoa > Scleractinia > Merulinidae > Orbicella > Orbicella faveolata. The sequence continues at coordinate 4,423,735 of NW_028301554.1, forward strand.
AAATTAAATATCCAAGGTACACCAACCTCTATTTAAGCGGCTAGCCCCATTAAGCGGTCGCCACCCATTTCCCCGAAGGTAGCCCACTGTATTACATGTAAACCAAAAATAATCGCATAGCGCGAAAGGACCTAGGTATGAGTTTAACGTTACAGTATTACGCAGGGGCATGGTAGGTAGCGGTGGTCGAGTAAAAGAAACAACAGGGGCAATGGTAAATTATTCATTCTTTTCATTTCTTAACTTAATCTCTTCCTACTCAACACGATTGTGTGCTCCCAGTGATTCCAAGCCTTACGGAGCCTTACGTATTAGGATAGAAATTGTCCCACCCCTCCCTAAAATGAGATGACAGAATTGCGTGACGAACAAGGAACCGCTGCAAGCAAGGATTCAAGCCATCAAACCATGATGATCAAACGTAATATTTTGGTGTAGTGCAAAGCAAGCAACTATCTACGAATGACTTAGCCGTTTTTGACTTAGATGCAGTGGTGATCATATGTGTCGAACGAGGGTCACAGATTCATCGTATTCGACCGTTAAATAAGTTGACAGTTGGCGTATTTGTACATCGGACGTTATGTAAACAAAAGCAAACTTCCGCTTTTTGTGCGACGAATGGTGAGAGAAACACGTCAAATCAGCTTTGGACCTGCCTTTTACATCAAATAAGGTTAGAACATTTCGAAATTATCAGCTCTGTGTCTGTTTCAGCTTAACATAGGTCAAGTCATGTGGCGCATGCTAAAATATACGTCTAACTCGTAAATTGAAATTTGACGACGGATGGTCAAATATTTGCATTTTTGACGTACTTTGAAAAGCTCTCGCGTCGCTCACAATCATTTGCCCAAAGAAATTTTTACAGGAATCTGTAGACCATCCTTCTGCAATTCAACCACCAGAAGCTTGGTTTATTTGAAGGTTTCGCACATGGTGAAAATTAATTATATTCACGAAGTACTTTTAAGTGAATGAAATACATGTCTTCGAAATTTAATTATTGTGCACCCAAAAAGACAACGCAGCGTTCCCTAAAATCAACCCAGTACACATTTAAACATTGCACAAAAATATTTGAGTGTTTTAAAGACGGAAGAATGATGTGGTTTTGCATGCGAGGCTCTCAAACTTGTTTAATAAAATGGTGCGTCAAATGACGATTTTAACGGAATGTGGTAATTTGCATATTTCTTTGAAATAAAAGGATATTTTGCCAAAAAAACTATCCAGTAGTTTTTGTCATGCCCTAGCCTATCTACCATAAGAATATGAGCGAAATCGAATTTTCGACCCTTGCCGCGAAATTAAGAATTCGTCTGATTTTTACAGGCAGGCACTCCTAAATAGGATAAGTGCTTTGGGGAGCGGGCCGCACAGCCCCGCCACATTTCTCAGAAATTCAAAGTATTGTGTGTGAGGCTAAATGAAGCTAAGAGGCAAAAGCATTTGACGCATAATTTTCCATTTCTGTGTTGGGCAGTCCTTGATTCGAATGGATGCGGCACCCTACGTTTCGTTGTCAGTGACGCAGTATATGTTTCTTTTCAAAAAGGACGCCCGACGACAGTTGTGGAATTATTTCTCCACTTTCGCTTGAATATTATGAAGCTAAAATACAAATGCTATCAGTGTTTTCATGGAAACCAGCTCTTGAAATGCCGTGGTATGTCGAAATGCAAATTTTCTTATTTTTAAAAGCGCGCTCTAAGAAGTAAAGCTACTGGAATTGTGGCGGAAAATTCGATAAAATTCAACTAAATCTGGAAAATGTCGACACCTACGATATGAAGAAAACCTCATAAAAAAGCCATAGTGTGCCTATTTTGCGAAATACCAACGTTAATTAAATTACAATATGATGAATTAGTTACCTTCCACAATATATCGTATCTGTAGCATCGTCCAAACGCACCAAGTGCGTGTTCTTTTCCTGCAAACAGCTACAGAAAATGGGCGGGATTGTTATTCCTGACAAGTGTTCTGATTGACCAAAATTATGTCGCCGTAGTTGTGATCTTAATCCCGTTTAAATCAAGCACGGAAACAGATGTCTTCGTTTCTCTAGAATACATCGTTTCATTAAGACTTAGGAGCATTTAAGTCGCCAATTATTTCTACCTGCATGACATTTTAATTTTCTGAGGAAACGAAACAAAAATGAGAAGTTAGAGAAAAGATTTGTAAGCGGCCTAAACCTTAACAGTGACTCCCGAGGAAAGAAAAAAAAAACAAACAAGAATAAAAAATTGAACGCTTACAAACGAAAACGGACTCACTTCTGTCGGTATGAATAACTCTGACGTCATGAACTATCCGTACTTAATGACGCTTGTGTGACCGAACCCAACAGATGGGGCGTGATTGGGAAGCCATTTAAAGACTCGCGTTCTGCGTTTTATCAGGGCTTGGAGACACTGCAAAACAATAACAGCACCCAGCTAACGGACTCGTCCTTTCATCGTTGTTTTCGCTTTTGGATCAGCACTATTTGTACAGGCAAAATACTAGTCCAAATCAGGGTTACCCCACTTTTAGATTCTCTAGTAACCACTTAGACACCTGCATCTTCAATCGTAGATAAAAGTCCTTCGAACACTTATGTAATTGAACAAATTGTATTTGCTTCACTACTGAAGTTCAAAAACAATCGCTGCTTCCGGCTTTTGTAAACGCGTTACCGTCCCCCCCCCCCCCCCCCCCCTTTACCACCCAATACAATGTTAAAAATCAAAATAAATTGCAGGTAGTAGTTTTCAAGATTGGGGAGCGGGGAAGAGGGACCTGGAGGTCGAGAGGTAGGCAGGTGAAGTTGCACTCGTGTCTTGCGTGTGCACAAAAGCGCCAAAAATGCAAATTTGTCCCAAGACTTTTGTCCATGATTGTAGGTGAGAGGACGTTCGACAGAATATTATTACTCTAAATAACTAAAAAGCTCGATTTGTTTTATTTTTATTAGGGTACATATAGGAGGACGCGATGAACAATATAGATGACATTTTACAAGCCATCTTTATTGGCTTGGCTGTTGCTACTTTCCTTGTCAACACTGGTCGTGCTCTAAAAGGCATTGAGGTCTCCAAGGAATGTTTGATCTTCATAAATAATAAAGTGCTAAAATTAAAACGAGGGGAGTAATTTTCAATTCACTCCATATTGGTATCTATGAAACAATCTTCAGGGCGTACTGTCTTATCCCTGATCATACAAAACCACTAATCTACGGCAGGAAACTTCTTGACATTTACCGCGAGTGTGGTAAAAAAGACAAGGAAGGGAATCTGACGGTAAAACTGGCCAACATATATCTACAGCAGTATAAATACCTAGAAGCAAGAGAACTTTATGAGAAAGCGATTCCTATCACGAAAGAAGTGGGAGACAAAAAGAATGAAGCATACATCGATGAAATGGTTGGAGTTATTTCTTATTATCTCGGTGACTACGACCAAGCTAAAGGATATCTTAAGAAAGCCCTTGCCATCAGATTAAAAATAAGTGACAAAAATGGAGAAGCCACCTCGTACGGAAACTTAGGAACTGTGTTTAGATCCCTTGGTGACTATGACAAGGCTAAAGAATATCTTGAGAAAGCACTTGCCATCACAATACAAATCGGTGACAAAAAGGGAGAAGCCAGCTCGTACGGAAACTTAGGAACTGTGTTTACATCTCTTGGTGAATATGACAAGGCGAAAGAATATCTTGAGAAAGCACTTGCCATCAAAATACAAATCTGTGACAAAGATGGAGAAGCCAGCTTGTACGGAAACCTAGGAACTGTGTTTAAATCTCTTGGAGAATATGACAAGGCGAAAGAATATCTTGAGAAAGCACTTGCCATCAAAATACAAATCGGCGACAAAGATGGAGAAGCCAGCTTGTACCGAAACTTAGGAACTGTGTTTACATCTCTTGGTGAATATGACAAGCCTAAAGAATATCTTGAAAAAGCACTTGCCATGAGCATAGAAATCGGTGACAAAGAGGGAGAAGCAGCAGATTACGGAAACTTAGCAGCATTTTATCAATCGGTTAGTGAATATGTCGCGGCTGAAGATTATATTGAAAAGGCACTCTTAATTACTCGAGAAATCAAGGACTTAGACAAAGAGTTTCAAATTCTTTGTCTTCTTACTGTGGTGAAGTTATCCCAGTCTAAGATCCAGGAAGCGTTTGATTGTTTGCTTCTGAGTATGAATAAAAGCGAATCTTTATGAAGTTTTTTAAGGGGCAACGACCATTTTTAGGTATCGTCCTCAGACGTTCGCGATTTTCCCTACCGGAATCTTAGTGCGTTTCTTTGTTTTTGGGCAAAGCCGAACCATGCCCTTTATGTTTTAGAGCTGGCACGGGCTAGAGCATTAGCAGACTTGATGGCAACTCAGTATTCTGTTAAAAGCCACATCACAGCTGATCCGCAATCGTGGATTGGTATTGAAAATATTATGAAAAAAGAAAGCAACTCTTCTTGTCTGTACATTTCTTATCATGATCATGTTCTGTTTTTCTGGGTTCTCAAGAGAAGTGGAAGCATTTATTTCCGAACAACAACAGTAGATGAGAAACTAGTTGGTGCCGGACTAGTTGGCAAGTTACATGATTTCTTCGCTACAAGCTTTCGAAGCTTTGGTATTGTACCCGAGGAAGATTGCGAAGATCGATCTTTAAATGACGTTCAGAGCCTAGCAGCATTGAGACTTATAGAGGAAGACGATGAAGAAAGTGGAAACTACGAATCGAGCTTTTCTTTGTAATACAGAATGTTAATCAGTCCTGTAGCTGATGTACTTGAGGAGAGCGAGCTCATTGTTGTTCCTGATCGCTGATTAAACCAAGTTCCATTTCCAGCGTTAACAGATGAAGGCAGGAGGTATTTAGCAGAGAAATTTAGAATCCGCATTGTTCCTTCTTTGACGACTCTCAAGCTCATTCAGGACAGTCCTGCAGACTATCACAGTCAGACTGGTGCTCTCATAGTGGGGGATCCAGCTGTCGGTACTGTGCGTTACAAAGGAGAGAAAATGCCCTTTTGTAGGTTACGATGGGCAAGAAATGAAGCAGCCATGATTGGACGACTGTTAGGTGTTCAACCTTTGCTAGGAGAGAAGGCCACAAAGCAGGCGGTACTTGACAGGTTGCATTCAGTGAGTCTGATAGATTTTGCAGCCCACGGTAATGCTGACCGAGGAGAAATTGCCCTTTCTCCGATAGGCCCTTCTGACAGGACTCCAGAAGAAGAAGATTACTTTTTGAGGATGTCGACATTGCACAAGTTGAATTGCGTGCTAAGATGGTGGTACTTAGCTGCTGTCATAGTGCATGTGGGAAAATTAGAGCCGAAGGAGTCGTTGGAATCGCTCGACCGCTCTTAGGATCTGGTGCACGGTCCGTTTTGGTGGCTCTATGGGCCATAAGTGACGAAGCAACAGAGCAGCTGATGCTTTAATTCTACGAGCATCTTGTTCGTGGTGAGAGTGCCAGTGAATCTCTTCCCCAGGCCATGAAGTGGATGAGAGGTAACGGCTTTGACAGGGTTTCCGAGTGGGCACCATTTATGCTGATTGGAGATAACGTGACTTTTGACTTTGGAAAATAAGAGTAAGTTTCCTTACAGAGGTATTATGACGAAAATCGCATCTTTCCTATTTAAACCAGCTTGAAACATAGACATGTAGTCTGTGCGAAAAGAAAAACTGTGTTTACTATTTTTAATTATTTCTTATCGTTCCAGAGATATTCAAGTTTTTAAAATAGGTGCTTCACATTATGAACATAAGATTTTGTTACCATGGCAACATAATGGGTTTCAGACCTCTTTGATATTAAGACTTTTCTGGCCATCTGTAGCGTTCTACATTGACATTTGGCAATGATACCTGATTTACATGATCCAGCAAGCATATAAATATGTTATAAAATAATTCACATTATGAATTATAATTATTTATAATTAGTTTTTTAGGACAATAGGTAGTTTTGGTAGTTTTAGTAGTTTTAATTATTGTATATTTTATATTTTAGATCTGTGATATTTGTGTTTCTTATTTTAGATTTTAATACTTTTTATTTTATAGAGGACCTCCCTGAAAACCACGTATTTACGTGACGGGCGCTTCCTCTTTAAAGATTGTTTTTATTTATTTTTTTATTTATTAGAGTGTGCAGTATAAGTGTTTAAGCGTGATCTAGCTGATGCTCTACTTAACATATAATGTCGTTAAAAGTGATTTATCGGCCTTTTTTCAATTTTACCTTTGAGCTATAAAAACGCACAAAAGCTCACAAAACTACTGGAGGCGCACTCTGAATGTCTGTGTAGGCAATCACTTTGCGAAATTTTTCTAGCACTGAGGCAGACACTTGGGTTTGCTAAACATCTACACAGAGCTACCACTAATAACATACCATGTTATTTTGCTAAAGCTGGTCCAATGCGTACTCCTGTCGAGCAAAACAAAAATCTGCTTTCTTAAAGAAAGAAGAGATTTAATACCTTGGTTATGTTGAGAAAACCTTTAATCTGTTTTAAATGAAGAAGTAAATCGTTTTATTTGGTGAGCATATCTCAGTCAGAGATACAGTGATTCTCTATGCTTCTACTTTTGCAGGCTTGCTTTGCACCAGGATCATACCCAGGGTCTGACATTGAAATTCAAGATACCACCCAGCTGTCCCCTGAATACAGACACAGTTTGAATCAAAGAGAGGATTTAATTTTACCAAGGGGTAACTCCATGACAAGACTGGTTAATAAGTAACGAAAGTAGTAGTAAATGATCAGTCAGTTTTCATTAGTCAGTAGCAACTCAGGATATATTTCTCCTTAGGAGGGTTAGCCCTCCCCCTCCTATCCTTTACCGGTTATATCAAAAGCTCAGGAACCCCAGATCTCGAGTTTGCTCATGCTCTTTAAGCCCCAATGTATCCCTGGTAGGGGTGGTGTCTACAAGCTCCCTGCCTTCAAAGCAACTTGTTCTCTACCCAGGGTCACCCAAGATTTCTCATGTAAACGGTTCTCTGCTATTTAGAAACTGTCAAACAATTTTTTTTTCCATATACAAAGGCTCTAAGTTTATCTAGGACTATCTGTTAGTGATGTACGCGGCAGAAGCATGGCAGTAGCTAGAGGGAGCTTAAAGTAGGCTATCGTCGATTATAATTATCGCAAACTTCTTCGCACCGGTTGATCATGTAAATGACAGTTGATGATAGTTAGAGAAACTGATTTTTTTTCTCGAAGTATCATTGACTATGATGCGCCGTACGACCAGGGCACAGAGCTTTGACTTCATTTTTTAGTGTTTAAGTAGCTTCAAGTGCAAGTTCAGGTTCTCACAATTGTTTCAATTACAATAATTTGTCGTATTAAATAACAAACAGACAGAAAAACAAACAAAACAAAAAGAAGTCTGTAGGGCCAAGGAAGCGGACGCTTTCGAGTTGGCAACCAAACCAGTGAAATCGGTTAAGTAGTAAGTTAGTCGAGTAGGTGATAAGGAATAACTTATAAATAATACGTAACTAAATAGAGTTGTAAATAAAGTAGCTAATGCGAGAGTTTACACTATTCATGTTTCGCTAGCAAGTACGGGCATTGTACAGAGGTCCTTTGAACTGATTAAAAGACGTGCATTTAATATCAATTGAATTTTTTTTCTAGATTTACGGGGCATTTTCTCTTTTTAGTGTTGTTCTTTAATTTTGGCTTTTACCGACGGTCAAATCAGAAAAGTTCAGGGCAATGAAAGAGACTTTCACCAAAGGTAAACTAAGACCTTGATAAGGTTTAATTATAACTTGATGTTTTAGGACTTTAAACCAGATGACAAATCACTAGTTCACTTTTTTAGACGCTCTGGAGGGGATCATAGGAAGGAGGGCACGTCATGCACCACACGCCTTCCATTTATCCCTACCCAGGCTTCCAAAGCGCGCTTCGAGGTAAATACATCAGTAACCTCTGACAAGAAGAAACATTGACTGGTGTATTTTTTTTTCTAGTCCCATATTCAACTCCTTGGCCGCGCTTGTAAATAGCCAACTGGTGTGCCTCCTGTCAGTCTGGATTCCTCATGTTACTTCATTAACAATCACTGAGTTTAGGCAATTCTTTGAAAAGCCATTACATGTTGCAATACTTCTTACCTCTATTTTTCTGGACAATTCATTGAATCACAAAGCGAAGATTAACTGTTTGGTTCTATGATGTGATTTTGTTGCGATAGAAATGAGGAAGAATGTCATCTGTTAAATCGTGCAAACTACATTTATTATCATTCCATGCATTTTTTCTTCCTTTTCATTGGCCGAAAGCCCACCACGTGACCTGCAAATAACTACCTAAAAATAATGGTCTGTTCATGCGTAATACCGTCTAAATGTGTTTTGCTGCAAATAATATTTCAGTTACTTATGCGTAATTGTAACCAGGCTCTCGGTTGAAAAACTGGCAGATTGCTTCCATGAGCTGCCAGAGATTGACTTAAATATGAAAACAAACTTGGTGATCGAAGAGATAAAACAATAATGTAGGCCATTTTCGAATTACCTTTAGCCTCTTTCTTAAAGCGAGTCTTGATGTCCATCCTTTCATATGAAAATGAGATTTCATTCACATGCAAAATAAACTCATTTTCATATGAATGGTTGTGAATCATGCCTCGTTTTGATGAAGAGGCTGAACTTGGTTATCGAAAATCATGATCCATCAAACGTTTTCGCTGTCGCACAATTACTCCAAATGATTTACGTGACTGAATATTCCCCAGCTAAAACTGGGGAAACTCCGAGTAATATTCCCCAATTTTCAAAACCGTGCGTATTGCGAAAAATAGTTGAAGAATAATAAACGTCACAGCCTCCATTTGGCTTCGGCAGGTAATTGATCTGCTCGCCACTGACAAATCACGATATTTTGCACAACCTCGTCCAACAATTGTTGAAATGAAAATCTCTCGGGTCTAACTGAATATGCTAATGAAGAGTTACACAGCGCCAAGAATTATCAATTTTCCTACGCTGTCTTATTTGTCTTTAAAGCACTTTTCTCTTTCTATGTCAAACTATTTTCTGTCAAGGAATCTACAAACAAAATAAAATTTGTCCTTAAAAGCTATTCGACCGCTTTCTTCTCCTTATTTAGCAAAGAATGAAGATACGAAATGATGTTACACAGCTAAGATTTGTTTTCCTTTGGTAACAAGGGGAATTTCAGTTTCTCGTTTTTAGCTTGACGGTGGTCCTAAAAACCTTAATCATGATTGATTGGTTGATCAACCGTTTGCGGCTCACGGTGTCACGTTTGGAAACTGTTCAGAACGAAGTGGTTTGGATTTTATAGGTCGAGGTGATAAAGTCTTGAGAGTTGTCTTCAGAAACCTCAACGGGAATTCTTGATATTTACGTAACTATGAAGTAAGATTTAAAGTTAGTACTAGGAAATTCGAGTGTGAAAGTGTATAAAAGTAAACACCCATTGGTCAAGAAGATATTATTGTGTGAGTGGTCGGCTATTTTTGTAAATGTCATAAACGGCCTTATTAATGTTAATTAATACGAGCGATCCTCTGCAGTTTTTCTGGAGCAGAGCAGACGGCTAAACATAGACTACTAGCTACTACTGTGCAATGGTAAGTTAGTCGATATTTTAATTTGTTTAAAACAAAGAATTGGTTCATGCTTAGCGTGCGTATATCGAGTTATGGACGCACGCGGGAAGTTTGGAGAACACGAAAGAAGCGTAAGAGTTGCTCGAGGCGATAGCCGAGAGCAACTCTAACTTCTTGGGTGCTCTCTAAACTTTCCAAGCGCATCCATAATTCGATATACGCACAGCTAAAAGCATGAACCAACTCTTTTATAACATGGCGACAACATATTGGGCGCTAAAACATGTTTTATTTGTGATTAACTACAAAGTTTTCACAATGCACGGTGAAGGAAAACAAAGGTCATTAGGATCCTAACGCGCCACGATCAGTTGAACGAAAACGCTTAACCTGGTTTCTAAAATTGTCAACGAAAAATTCGCTTATAATGAAAATGTACGCAAACAAAGTGAAAAATATTCAATGAAAATGTAGACAAACAAATTCAAAATACTCAAGTTTATGTAAACATTTTAGCTCGGCAAAAGTCAAAGGCTCGAAGTACGGTTTGGAGTGTTTAGAATAATCTTCACATTGCCGAAACTTAACCAAAAGGAACTCGCATTAAACTCGACGGAAATTTCGCAGCTGAAATGAAACTGCACACGCCATTTTATTGAGCACGGCCGTGCGTACATAAAGATTTTGTTCATGATGGCTCAATAGGAATTAGGTAGAACTAGCGCGCGCGGTATGTTATAACAATGTTTAATTTCAAGTTCGACTAATAACAATTACCATACCCATTTTGCTTATGCGGGATATCGCCAAAACCTTCTCATATAATTATATAACTTAGTGATTAAGAAAGGAGGCCCCAAATCAAATCCGCTTGCCAGCACTAATCTGCTAGCAGTTTATTAGTGACCTGCCTTAGCAAATGCTACGTGTCCCTTCCAACCGGGGTTTTGAATTTTCCACATTCAGAGTTGAGAATAGACCGCAGTGAATCAAGAACGCACCTTTTGATAAAGAAACTGTTCACCTTCAGCCCCAAGTAGAACGTTAATCTATTCTCAACGGAAGTTTCTTTCGGCCACAAACAGATGCTCTATAAACACTGGCCTCGCTGTACGGAAGAACAAAGAAAAAATTGGTTTTCGGATGTTTTGTAAAGGTAGCATTACGCACCGATAAAATTAGTCTTGAATTCGTTGTTTCTTATGTAGCTTGATTTATTAGCAGCATTAAACAAACTTCTTTCGGTTTTGTTCGACTGATAACTCAGGTGTCGACCACACATAAAACTAGACAGGTGAAAATCATGCGTATTGCGATACCCTGCTGGGAGGAGGGAGATTCTGAGAATATCAAGTAACAAATCAGGAGAATTTTTTCGTAGGCGGCCTCTCGAGACATCTGTTTTGCTCCGTGAGCTAATATCCACTTCTTACAGATCCTTTTAGTGACACCGTGGGGTTCACTAACAGGAGGATCGAATCAGGGCCTTTGCGAGCATGCAAGCAGTGCGTTTAGTTTTGCGAGCACTTTAGAAACTACAAATGGTGAGCAATGAGCACTTCGTAAAGTTTCCGCGAACCGGAATCTCTCCTTTATTAGAAGGAAACATTGTTTTGCAGCAAGTAATCCAACACGCATTCCGAGTTTCGGATTCCATGGTCGGCAAACTGGTTTCAAGCTGATTGACTGAAAAAGATTCAACGCAATGAAAATTCATTTGGAGGCTTATAGGGTCTAGCCAATGACAGCCATACAGATCTTAAAAGCTCTGAACGTCGATTAGTAATAGTAATATTCCTCATGTCCTCGTGTCTCGAAGTTACTTTCTACCTTTGCGGGTGCCTTTCGTGAAGAATTCTTAGGCGCGTGAACGTCAGTTATGGTAATAGGACTGAGTGGAGTCCAACTCGGTCTGTTATCATAAGAGTGATAACAAAATCGGACGACCGTGCAGCGGGAGTCCGATTTGTTTATCACGAGTATGATTACAGACCGAATTGGACGACAAGAAGTCTTATTACCATTTAATCATAAAAAAAAATTACAATTTCCGAGAAAAGAAGAAAAGCCAAGTTATGAAAGAAAGGGAAAATTTGCATTAAAATGCCTACAATGGAGATGAAAACATTCTAAGGCCACCGCACCTGCTACCGGCAATTAGGCGCCAAAAACACAAAAGCAAACGCGCGCACCCACGCACGCTCGTAACTACAACTTTGAATGTGATTGGTTGATTTAAACTACAACTTTGAATGCGGTTGGCTTATTGAACTGTTAAATAACAAACTGTCTAGTAACAAACTGTCCGATAACAATTTGGCAAGTGAATTAGTGGAAAATAGGAGTTGTTTAAACCAATCGCACTGGAAGAAATTGTAATTTTTATGATTAAACGAAGAAGCATGTTTCCAGAATAGATGTTTCCAGAAGCATTCATAGCGCGCGCATGTCTTCCCAGCGTTTGCCAGTTTCATAAAACTGGAAACATTGTTTCCAGCGTCAATTTTGGCTCCAAGATGCAAATTATGCCTGCGCTACACGGCAGAGAATTTTAACAAGAACCCGAGCATGCGAGCAGCTGTAAAACGTTTTCGAGCACGAGCAAGCGAGCACTCATCTAATTTTTGCGAGCAATTCGAGCAAAGGCGAAATTTTGCAAGTACTTTTAAACTGAATGGGATCAATCAATACCCCTACTTAAAAAATCGCGATTTGCTATATATTTTTTAATCAGTTTACCGCCATTAATTTTCAAATCGTGGGTATCCTAATTGCGCAGTGCATATATGCTTTGATGAAGAAGTTTCATTTCGTATCCCGCCTCGAAATTAAGCCCATCCAGAATTCATCCAAAAACCTGCGTAATATGTCATCCCTTTCCTCGGAATTTCAGGAAAGGCGTCGAGTGTTCCGTAGTTTTCACTTTCGACCCTTTTTAATGCGAACATCACAGTGGTAAGTACAACTTATCTCTTATTTTGTGGCTTTATGTGGTATCCTGTTACAATTGAAATGGAGAAGGATAGCATTGATCAAATCGTGAAAACCATTTGATGTAGTGACTGACACATATAATAAGTTTACGATCTTCCGAGTATGTGAGATGAGCCACTTTGAAAACTATCTCACACTCTTGTTCTAAGTAACCGTCCCGCAAAGGACTGCGAGATGAGCCGTTTCTAAAGCGAATTGTCATTTAACATTCTGAAATTTGAAAGCTTCATTAACAAAAGTATGCATTGGTCAAGGCGAAATTATTTCAACCGTTTTCTTTTTTTTTTTTTTTTTTTTTTTAATTATTCGAACACAGAAAAAGAAATCTCTTTCGTTGTTCCGCTTGTGACGTCAGATACTGTGAAACTGAAATGGCTTTACAGATAGATCATTAATTTATGCGATCAACAAAATTATCAACAGTAACACGTAGATGTCCCGGCTCTCAAGTTTTTCGTGAGGAGGACGGAAGGCTGTGCAACGGTAAGTTAGTCGTTGTTTTGTTTCAAACAATGTATAATTTCGGCTTCTGCTGATAACACTTTTAAAATATATCCTTCTCATTCGGGAAATCACGAAAACCTCTTGAAATAATTACATGGCATATTGGTTAAGACGCGAAGGTCCCGCATAAAATCCTCAGCTAGCAGTAATCTGTGATGTAGTTTCATCCCGTATCCCGCTTTATTTGAAGGCCTTCCCGCATTCAGCCATACGTATGCGTGATAACAACATCTGCTTTCTCAAAATTACGGGGAACACCCGAATGTTCAATTCGTGGTTTTCACTTTTCAAAGGGAACTCTGCTTTGCTAAGTAGCTAGAAACTGGAATTGTTTGCCTTCTCGGTTGACAATAATATGTAGTTTAGGTGTTCATAAAATCACGAAGCGAAGATTAAATAAATCGTAAGCCCGAAGCTGTTTTGTTTTTAATTCGCCGATCTGTTGCAAAAGAAAGGAAGAAGAATGCCATGGATTACAACGTGGAAACTATATTATGTAGTTACTGATGTGAACAGTAAAAACACAGACTTAAATATCTTGAAATGTAAATGAAGAAAATCGAGCAATATCAGTTCCTCTCAAGTTGTCTCACTTGTTGTAAGAACACGTTATTCTTTCATGATTTGAAATTGAAACTCGAATCTACCATCAAGAGTCCACAACAAAATGGAATAATTAATTTAAAAGCTGTTGGACCGCTTTCTTGTCTGCATTTAGAAAAGAATGAACATAGCAAAGCACATGTAAGTCGCCTTAATAGAAATTGTTTCTTTGGTTAATTTGCACATATCAGCTGGGATCCCTCTTTCATCAAACTAAACAATTTACTTCCGTACGTAACAGGTTGCCTTGCCGGGGGAGGAGGGGGGTGGCGGGAGGGGCACTTTGGATAGCGAGCAGTAAAATCCGAACAGTTTTATTTTACACGGCTGGCTCTGGAGGCGTACTTCGTGCTCCTGGAGCTAAAAGGCGTAGCTGAGAGATATCAGTGTGGTGAAACTGTAAAGTTCACAGAGGAAGTGCAATTTGCTGTTCCCGCCATTAACTTTTAAAGCGTCGAACCCGCTTCTCGCTTGACGATGAGTGCAAATAATGTTTCCCCAGAGATAGTTTCATCCCGTATTCATCGCTGTAATTATTTAAAACCCACCTCTCATACCACCAAACACATGCGTGGTATGATCTTTTTTATCTTGAAATTTCGGGAAACACCGGAACGTTTCTTAGTTTTCACTTTTCAAAGGGAATTCTAATGTGGTAAAACGCTAATCTTGCATTGTTTACCCTGTCATTTGAGAAGAAGATATCGTTCAAAGATATAGTTCAAATATTTATTAAATCACAAAACAATGATAAATCGCAAACTTGAAAATGGCTTATTCTGTAATTTGTCTGTCGGTTACAAGGTAAATGAGGAAGAAAGCCGTCGAACAAAACTTGTCAACTTCTTTATATAGCAACTGATGCAAACAGTAAATTCACAAACTTACGTGTGTTAAATGCAAATGGAAGTTTCGAAAGGACGAGCGATATCAGTTCTCTTTAAGTTGCGCTTATTTGTTGTAAAGCACCATGACATGAAACTGAAAAGTCAATTGTATCATTCATCAAGAAGTCTACAGTAAATGGAGTGATGAATTTGAAAGCCGTCGTATGGGTATCTCGGTTCTTGTTGTTGTTGTTGTTGTTTGTTTTTTTTTTCAGAAAAGAATGAACATGACAACGGATATAACACGCCTTAGAAATGATTGGTTCTCTGGTTAATGTGCCTAAATCCTTTTGTACATAGTCCTTAATAGATGAGAATAGCTATAAAGCCTGCAAATATCAAAGGAGCAGACAAAAATGCCAAGATTTATGTTGGAAGGTCCACGACTGTGCACGATCTTTTGTTTTGCGCTCATACACTAGCTATGCATGATTTACGTAACAAAAACGTTTCTATTGGTTAGTTCTTCACTCAGTATTAGACAACAACTTTGTTTTGCGCTCTGTTAAAGCCGAAAAAAAGAACAAACACATACGACAAAGAACTTTGTCGTTTTTCATAACCATTCCCTTCCATTAACTATGTTTTGTATCAGTCCTTGTTTCTCCTGTGTCTTGCAGGGGAAGTCCCTCGTGTTATTTTAGTTGATCGCCTTTTGTTTGAAGTTAATCTTAAGATCGCACAACTAACACTGTAAGTTCATGATTGCTAGATCGATCGCCCTTCTGTGTTTTTATAAAGTATTGCGTCTGCAAATCGCTACCTTGCGTTTTATGGGGCGTACTTGCTGATAAATGTCTCGAGAGTTGTTTGCAGAAACCAAAATGGAAATTTGTGACATTTCGCATTCATGGGTACAAAGTCTATTCATGAGCAAAGGTCATAATGCCCTCATGCAAAATTCACGTACCCACGACAATTTCTTTTTCATATTTTTCTGTTTCCGCTTGTGACATCAAATGACATCAAATGTTTTGAAACTGAAATGGTTTTATAGATCGATAATTTATGCGAATAACACGCTATATAAGCAATGACACATAAACGTCCCTGTGCAGTTTTTCTTTCGAAGAACGGACGACTCATTGTACACTGGCTACTGCGAAACGGTAAGTTCGTTTTTATTTTGTTTTAAACATTACATCATTTCGGCTTCCACTGTTAACAGTTTAATATCATATCCATATGCTTATTCGGTATATTATGAACATGGCCTCAAATGGGCTCCTGATATTGTATAGTCTAGTTGTTACGGTGTAGATATCCCGAATGAAATCCTCTTGCCAGCACTAATCTGCTTGCGGTCTATTAGTAACCTGCTTTAGCTAGTGCTTCATAATGGTATAAGTCTGCCAACCGGTTATTAGGGAATACATTCGAGGTTGAGATAAGACTGTCATTGATCAAGAACACACCTTTATGATAGTCACTTTACAAGGACGTTGCTCATCTCCAAGGCCAAGGTAGAACCTAACTCGATCACAGAACGGGTCTCTTTCAGTTACGAAAAGCTGTATGCATACTGGGCTCACTGTAACGGCGAAAACTAATACAAATTTGCTATGTGTTGCAGGCACAAAATCACTAACCATTTAAACTCGAATATAATCATGATAATCGTTCGCATATAACTTGATTTAGCCCCGGCTCGGCAGAAACAAGTTCGATTCTCTTCGATTGATAATTTGGGTGTCTTCAGTGGATCAGACGAAACAATTTACACCCGCGCTTCACGTTACCCTTCTGGGGGAGGGAGGACCCAGGGAGGCACCGAGGATAGCGAATAAACTCTGAACAGTAGTAGTAATATTTCTGTTTATTTTATATTTTATTTTTCTGTCCTCTAGAGGAGCACTCCATGCTCATTGAGCTAGTTCACGCTCCTTAGAGACGTTTTAGGTAAAACTGTAGAGTTCACGAAGAGAATGCGATTTCCTGGTTTTTGAAATATTTTTCCGCATCCCACCATTAACTATAAAATAGCCACACATCCCGCTTACCGAAGTGTGCAAATTAAATCTTTCCACAGGGTAGTTTCATCCTGTATACTTTTTTAAACCCATCCCAAATACCGACAAAGAAATGCGTGATATGATGATCTATTTTCTTGGAATTTCGGAACACACCCCAATGTTTCGTAGTCCTCACCTTTGAAACTAGAACTTTTCTGTGGCAAGTATAGCAGTATTGTTTGCCCTCATGACCACAGAATAGCTGCAAGGATGTTTATAAAATCACAAAAAAAAGATTTATCCCAAACTAATCAATGTCATCGATCAAGTCGTGAAAACTACATTATGTAGGCCAGTTAGTGACGGACACAAATAAAAGTTTGCAATCTCTCGTATCTTGAAAATGATAATTAAGAATTACACAACACCAAGCGTTACCTTTTTTTCTTGCGTTCCCTTATCTGTCTTTAATTCTAGGTTTTTGGGTTTTGTCGGTTAAGCTGCCAAATGTATCAAGGTTGCCTACAGAAACCACAGTCATAAGTTGCATTTAGCAAGTTGGATATCAGTTTTTCGCTTTATTTTGTTTTGTTTTGTTTGGCTTTTTTAATTCAAAACCCGGATTCACGAATTAGTGCCGAGGAAATTATCGAGCAAGTGGTTATTTTTTTCATTTGAGAACATGGCAAAGGTCATAAATCAGCTCATGCAAAGATCACGTAGACAATAGACAGTGGTTTGAAAATGGAAAAAGTGTAGCCAGGAGATGTCATAAGTTCCATGGAAAAAGGTACTTCCAGAAGCCTACAAAGGCATCGCGCGAGCATGAATTACATGGTCACGCGCACAAGCTTCGCGTTACGTTACTTTAAGGTCATTCCACTGAAATAGAACCTGTACTGAGATTTTTGTGAAACTTTGCCTATTGACTGTTTATATTATAGGAACTTACATTTTGAAATAAAAATGAGGGGTCCCCATGTTCGTTTAGGAACAACAGCGCCTTGTTTGTACCCAATAAATCCTTATAATAGCACCATGATTGTAGTCAGGATTGCTTGCTAAATTCACGTTTCCGACGAGTGCTTTTTGTTCTACACTGAGAATTGGTCCATATTTATTTTACACAGAGAAATTTATTACTCAATTCAAAACAACAGAAAAAAAATGATAGGTCACCATACTCGTTTGCGAGAAAATGACGATTTACCTCTATGGCGAGGTCCAGCTGTAAAGAAAAAGCCGCCATTTTTTAATGCGCGCGCGCTAATCACGCGTGAAATTATGCGCAGTAGGGATGCGCAATGCAATACTGGGGAATAACCATAAATAGCGTATGACAACGAACTTCGCCTCCATATCACTGATGAAGGCTTAAGCATTAGCCGAAACGTCTGTTGAAAAATATCAAGAGAAGGTGGCAACCTTTCTCTATAGAACTTAAGAGAGTAGTTTTCTCTGTTGTTTCTGCTTGTGACATTGGATTGTGTGTATTGATGTACAATATGCTAGCAACACGATTATCGAAGCTCAAAGTCGAATCGAGAGGTCAGCAACAACATTTAGCAAAAACATGAAGATAGGAAAGGATGTAACACAGATTAAAAGAACTCTTTTATTAAGTTGTTTCGCAGCTATTCTATTTGTATGTGCCATTGTTTGCTACTAACTCACAGGGAAGTTCTCTCACTGATATATTTCAGTTTCTTGGTTTTGGTTTCATGTTGATGTCAAGATGGTGTAACTAAACACCGTAAATTTTCATCGTGCTTCAAATATGAGCTTATAACTCTGACAGAAAGATCGGTATTAATTACTGTTAAATATTATTGAATAATTTCCACTGCAAGAAATTTGCATGGATCGCGTGACAAACTTTATTTGGTTTGCGAGCTTCAACAATGAGTCACGCGAGAAAATACATGCAATCAAGCAATTGAACGCTCGCTAAAAGTAACGCTTGTCGATGTAAATCTTGCTTAACTTCTTCTTTGTTATCATTGAAACAGTTGCTGTTGTTGACGCGGTTTGATTCTGGATTCGTCCTGTTAATTCAGACTGACTGGTGAGTAGATATTAATTTATAGAAGGCGTAGATCACTAAGTTCATCCTATTTGCAACAAGCAAAAACTAGGCTATTGTAGAACGTGCTGCGTTCTCTATTCTAGGCTTCATTAATCTACCCTACTTCTGTACAAATTCAGACGGTTCACGATCTACATTTTTTTTTTTGAAAGTGATATGAACTAAATGCTGTTTCGTAGAATAAGACAAACGAAAATTCTACAACGTCAATTCGACAGCGACTGCACAGTAGTTTCCAAAGATTAGTGGTATGGTTCAGGTCTTTCAAAACAACATTGTTAGCCATGACACTGTTAGCATAAATTAAAGCTATCAACTCTTCTTCTTGTCATGCGTGACACGTACAGGCGTGCTTAGTCATCATAATCACGAGAAAGAAAAAATATATACCTTGCTATTTTACAGTGGAACCCCGTTAATACGGTCACCAATGGGCCATGATCATGAAAATTTGGCCTTATTAACGGGGTGGGGTCAAATTTCCTGACTTGTCTAAATTTAAGTGACGTCATAACATACATATCACAATTGCACTTCTAAACAGCTGCTCTTTTAAAAGCATCCCGAATGCAGATATAATTAAAAAATAGAGAGATTTCAATCAGTGTATACCATATTAACAATAGAAAGAAGAACATAACTTTTTGAGTGGCCGTATACTGAATGGGGTAAAGTTATCAAGGATTATATATGTTGGGATTTCAGAATGTAGCTGTTGGTCGTATTAGCGGGCTGGCGCTTTCTTATAAAGAAAAGTATGGACGTTTCACGGAGACATAAAAAGTGGTCGCTTTAACGAGGTGACCATAAGGCGGAGTTCCATTGTACTGGGAACAATTTTGGCAAAAACATTTCATTTATCCCTCTGTAAACGAAGTGACGCACGTTCAATATGCCTTTAAAGCTACTGGACTATTCCCTTAGTATGTTGACAAAAAATGGATCGAGATAGCAAAAAACGTAATAACACACTTACAAAGAAGTGTTTTAATTCGATTGTTTTGAGCCGCGTTTGAAACGTTTGCATTTTTCCTTGACTTCCTTTTGCCTTACAAGGAAACTCTCACAGTGTTTTTTTCCAGTTTCCGGCACTTTTGGTTTCACTTTTATCTTAAGATCGACAAACTGAATACGATAAGTTTATAAACTGCAACCTGTCCGTGACTGATTGCGTTGGGTGCACATATAACATGGAATTAGTTAATTATTCATGTTTTAAATTTACTCTGAGAAAGGTTTACATGAATCACGTGACTGATTTTCCCCATGTTGCTATAGCTAATAGTGAGTCACGCGAATAAATGTTTGCAAGCATTGTTTGCGCAGTAATAATTTGTTTAACTTTTCCTTCTCTTCCACTTTTCAGAAGAAAAGGTCCTGTTACTGATACGTATTCATTTTCATTTCATTCTGGTCGACTCATTAAAACCAGTGAGTATAAATCAATATTCTAAAAGCTTTATTATTCATAGTAGGTTGAAATCGTTAAGTAAACTGTTCACAGTCAATCTACTTTTTGAACGCAAAGAAGGAACCCGAGAGAATTTGTAACCGTAATGTCGACCTTAGTCACAAACGTGATAAAAATTGGAAGCTTCATAGTTTGCTTTTACATAGCAAGTTTTTGGATCTGTCAGATCTGATGTCTGTTACCATGGGGAAACGATAGTTTGAAAACGACCAAATCGCACAAAGTACATCATAAAGTGGAAACTGACTAAAAGTTAATCCACGCCCTTCCACATGTTACAACAGAACGATGGCAAAAGTAGTTTTCAATAGTTGTCGTATTTCTCTTCAGGGTAATTCAGTCTCTCTATGGCAGGAAGGCTTGGAATGTAAATTCTATAATCTCAGCCGACACAGAATTCAATAGTAGACTGGAGTGGCTTTTAATTTACCCAAGGCAGTTCAAAAGAGCGAACAAAGATGCCAAGATTTATGTTGGAAGGTCCAGGACTGTGATTAATCTTTCGTTTTGCGATCACACGCAGTGCGTTAATTGCACAACGAGGCCCCGTTAGGGGGGGGGGGGGGGGTAACTATGTCCCCTGTCTGAAATTCGCCACCAGCCATGTCGGCATTTCGCAAGATTCCTATGTCGCCTGTCGGAATTTCGTCTGAGAGGAGTTGTGTCGGGAAATTTGACCTTGTTCGATTAAAACGAAACTACACGTATAACAAATCGTGATACCTTTGTTTATTTAAAAAAAAAAAAACCCACAAAGTGCTCTCAAGTCTCACGCGTTGAGCATGAAGCTCACGCAAACGAATTCAATCTTGCGCTCTCACACTGAAACTATTATTTCTCACGCATTGAAGGTTCCTTGCTGGTTTAGTCAAGTACATATGTAATTAAGTATCTCTTTGGATATAATTTACTCCTTGTACGCTTTGCACTTGCTTCGAACACTTTTCAGCAGTAGGAATTCTTATGCAGAGCCAGCATTTCTCCGGTCAGTGAGTTTAATGATTACTTTATGGTTACTTTTAAAGCATCACATTTCGACTCAAAATGAAGGAAAAGACTTCTTAGCTACTTCAATTTTTCAAAATTTTCCAAGGGGCTGGGGGCA
The DNA here is from genome assembly GCF_042242905.1 of Orbicella faveolata. Classification (NCBI taxonomy): domain Eukaryota; kingdom Metazoa; phylum Cnidaria; class Anthozoa; order Scleractinia; family Merulinidae; genus Orbicella; species Orbicella faveolata. The sequence goes on from NW_028301554.1 coordinate 4,444,951, forward strand.
TGCTGAAGGCCTATTGGGGCATGCCTTCTAAAGGCTTGGGCATGCTTTCGATCGCTGAAGTTGCTAACTTCCGAGGGGATGTGGGGGCATGCTCCCCCCGGGAAATTTTGAAATTGAGACACTTGGAATTGCCAGTCAGTGTTTGGACCTAAAGTACAATCAAACCTATGATTATTTTTACCATGTTTAAGTTTAACAACCGTTCTTTAACTCAAAATCTCAACGGCCTCAATCAGATAATCTCTGCTATCTATAATCTTCCTTTGAATTTAGCGTAACCCTTATCTTCTGCTGAAGACGATAAGACCTTGGCAACTTTCCCCGGTCTCTCTTTTCCTTCCATAATGCCATTTTTGATAATACAGCTTCATATTCTTTTACTGGTGACCCGCTAATAAAAGTATGAAGCAGACGGTCGAAGATCTCTTTCCTTTTTCCTTAAGCGTGTTTTTAGGCGTTTGAGTGCACTGCTCACTCAACTGATAGTGAGAAAAAATGCTCAGCAATGACGGACTCGATTTATTCGACGTGGACGTTTTAGCATATATAAGAAAGCCTGGGTTTCACGACCCGTCGACATCGCGCGTGAGAGAGGAAAACACATTTAAAACTCTGGAAATGCGTCTTCACTTCGACTCAGAGGTTTAAAACAATCACTGCATTCTCAATTCCGAAATTCGTTGTCGGTCTATCTTGCCATTGGTGTCGCTTTCTCTATTTCGCTGCAGTAGTCTGTCGTTCGTCGCCAATTCATAGCTCTCATGTCGCCGTTTCAAGGCCATGTCGCTTGTCGGAATTTACCCCTAACAGGGTCTCCGGAACCAAAACGTTTCTGTTGGTTAATCTTTGAGAAACATAAAACACAATACGTTAACAGCTATAGGGTTTTATGCATGGTTAAGGCAAAGAGCGAAAAACAGACGAGGAACTTTGTCTAGCTTGATAATCATTTCACTGATTACAAGCTATGGTCACCCAGATATGCTTTGAAAGTTATTGGACATCAAGCCGTCAGTATTTAATAGCGACTGGAAATAGAAAAAATGTAATTTACTTCCCAATGTTTCTATTTGATTGTCTTTTGAAACATACATTAATTTCAATTTGTTTTGACTTAATATTGGACCTCCTATTGTCTCGCTTTTGGTTTAATTTTCATCAGAACACGGTAAGTTTATAAACTGTCAGCTGTTTTTGTCTAATAGCGTTGGTTGCACATATAACAAGTATAGCTGATGCTAAGTATTTTAAATTTACACTGGGATAGGTTTTCATGAATACTTACGACTTATTTTATTCTTGTTGTAAGAGCTACTTTTGAATCACGCGAAAAGTTAAATCACGCGAATAATTGTTTGCAAGCATCATTTGCGCAATAGTAATTCGCTGAACTCTCCTTCTCTTCTATTTTTCAGAGGAAAAGGTCCTGTTATTGACGCGTATTTAATTTGGTTCCATTCTGGTCGACTAACCAAAACAAGTGAATGTAAATCAATATTTTAATTACTTTGTTATTCATAGTAGACTGGAATCATTAAGTCAATAAACTCTTTGAACGCAAAGAAAGAACCTGGGAGAATTTGAAACAGTAACGCCTGCCACAAACATGTAGTTATGGACTAATCTGAGTCAGTTGTAGTTAATATGTGACGCTGGTGTGATCGAAACGCAATTGGCAAGCTGTTTTAAACCCCTACTCTTTAACTCATCAGTGTTTAGAAACATTACCGAAAGCTAAATCAATTCCTCCAGTCACTGAGTAACCGTGTTTTGGTGTTTTTCATTCCGCACGCCGCCCGTCAATGTCAAATCTATCCCGCATTTTTTGTTGAAATGAGCGCATGCTGCTCCCGCCAAGAGTTTAATCCCGTATCTCGCATTCAATATTGCACCTATAAACTTCCATGCATGACGTATTATAATAATCAATATTTCCTCAAAAAGTTGCGAACCCCTCAAGCGATTTTCGTAGTTTCACTTTCAAAGCAAGTTCCGTGGTGGTAAGTACAGCTCCAGCTAACTTTGCATCGTCTGGTTTTTATCTTCACGAGTTATAATAATATAGAGCTTGATTATAATAGCCAGGTCATTCAGAACATCATTATGTGACGGTTAATTGCAAGCTCAAGCCACCGCTTTCTAGCTATCAACAAAGTTTTTGGCTCTGTCAGTTCTGATGTTTGTTACCATAAAAAAAAGGAGAGTTTGAAATCGACCAAATCGTGCGGAGTACATTATAAAGTAGAAACTGAGGAAAAGTCAATTCACCGCCTTCCATATTTTACTACAGAACGATGGCAAAAGTAGCTTTCGTTGATGTTTCACTTGTCTCAGAGCAAGTCAGTCTGTTTATGACAGGGACCGGCGTGGAATGCAAATTATATTAATCAGCCGACACAGAGTGAAATAGTAAACTGGACTAGTTTCTAAGCCCTAGAGGCTTCAAAAGAGCCAAAAAAACAAAAAACAAAAAAAGTGACAAGATTTATAGAGGAAGGTCTAGGATTGTGTAAAATCTTTCAACAGTGTATTAATTACATGGTAATAGATGTCCAACAGTAGCAATCAAATCATAAAAGATATTTTCCAGTAGTGTTATAGCTGCACTCGTATCTTTCATTCTTTCAGTGTATTCATTAGATAACCGAAACGTTTCTGTTGGTTAAATTATGAGAGAGAACTGAGTTAACAGCTACTGTGTTTTATGCACGGGTCAGCCAAAGAGCAAACAACAACAGACAACAATTGAAAGAACTTTCTTTAAGTAAACACCATTTTACTGAACATTAGCTATGTTAAAAAACCCACTATGCTTTAAAAACTTGTATCCTTTACCGTCAGTATTCAACAAAGTATGGGAATAGAAAAATGTAACTTACTTTCGAATGTTTTTATTCGTTTGTTTTGACTTCTTATTGGAACTCCTATTATCTTGTAGGGAAACTCCCTCAGAGTTGTTTCAGTTGCTATCACTTTGCGTTCCACTTTTATGAGAAGACTGACATACTGTACACGGTAAGTTTATGAACTGTAAGCTATTTGTGACTAGTCGCGCGCGTGTACACAAGATTTAGAGTGTACACTTAAAGAGACGACACGAATCGCGTGACTGATTTTCTTCCTACTGTAAGCGCCGATAGCGAGTCACGCAGAAAATTAAGTCACACAAATGATTGTTTGGAATCACCGTTTTCTGCAGGAACAATTCAATTAACTTTCCCTTTTTGCTTACTTTTCAGGAGAAAAGACCCTGTTATCGACGCATATTGGTTTTGGTTAACTCAGGTGACTCACCGAAGCTAGTGAGTATGTATAATAATTTTAGCTTTACAATACAATACAATGCAAACTTTATTTAGACACGTCACGTCAATTAGCTGTACAAGCTCGTTCAAAATACGTACGTGCATTCCTAAAATACAAAGATTTACGTAATTTAATTTTGACATGACATATTCGTAGTAGACTAAAATAGTGATGTAAACCGTTCACAGTCAATTTCCTTTTTCAACACAAAGTCAGAACCTGAGAGAATTTGTGACCACAACGTCGACGCTAATCCCTAACTACTTTTAACTCTGACGTCATGTGTTTAAAGACTAATCAAAAGCAGTTATAAGTAGCGACGTTGGTGTGACCGAAACACTTTTGGCAAGCTGTTTTAAAACCTCCTTCTTTTTAACTCATTTGTGTTTACAGACACACCAGAAAGCTAAATTAATTCCGCCAGTCATTAAGTAGCCATGACTTGCACTTTTCATTCCCCATCCCGCCCCTCAATATAAAATGTATCCCGCGTTTCCTAGTTGAACGGAACACATGCTGCTCACGCCAAGATATGTTCATCCCGAATTCCGCTTTCCACATCCCGCCTAGATTTTCAGCTTATCTCGCATCCTGTCAAGCTGACGTTTTGACACTCCAGAAACTTCGAAATACATCTCCCATCCATGACGCATTATGATAATCAGTGTTTTCTCGAAATTTCTAGGAACCCTTTAGCGGTTTTCGTAGTTTCACTTTCCAAAGCAAGTTCCGACGTGGTAAGTACAGCTCTAGCTAACTTTGCATCGTCTGGTTTCTCTCTTAACTAGTTAAAATGATATATAGCTGTATTATGATAGCCACGAAATTCAAACAATCATAGAGTGATGATCAACTGCACGCTCTATCGTTTGCCAGTAAAAAACAAAGTTTGTGGCTCTGTCAGTCCTGATGTCTGTTGTCATCGAAAAACAGAGTTTGAAATCAATCAAATCGTGCAAACTACATTGTAAAGTAAAAACAGACGAAAAGTAAATTCACGGTCTTCTATATTTTACAACAAAACGATGACAAAAGTAGCTTTCATTAGTTGTCTTATTTCTCTTCAGAGTAATTCAGTCTGTCTATGACAGGAACCAGCATTAAATGTTAATGTTATTAATCAGTAAACACTGAGTTAAACAGTAAACTGGAGTGGTTGTTAAGCAATAGAAGCTTCAAAAGAGCAAACAAAAATGCCAAGATTTATATGGGGAGGTCCAGGATTGTGAAAGATCCTTCAACAGTGTAATAATTAGATAACCGATACCTTTCTGTCGTTTAACTTATAAGACAGAACTAAGTTAAGAGCTATTGTGTTTAATGCACGGGTAAGCCAAAGAGCGAACAGCAACATACAACAATTGAAAGAACTTTGTCTAGCTAGAAAACCATTTTAATGAATATTAGCTATGTTAAAAAACCCAATATGCTTTAAAAACTATTAGACTTTACCGTCAGTATTCAACAAAGTATGGAAATTAAAAAATGTAACTTACGTTTCAATGTTTTTATTCGATTGTTTTGAGTATTATTCGATTCTTTTTGACTTCTTATTGGACCTCCTATTGTCTTGCAGGGAAACTCCCTCAGTGCTGTTTCAGTTTCTATCACTTTGGGTTCCACTTTTTTGAGAAGACTGACAAGCTAAACAGGGTAAGTTTATAAACAGTAAGCTATTTGTGACTAATAGCGTGCGGTACACAAGAGCTAGAGTTTACACTGAAAGAAACTTCATGAATCGCGTGACTGATTATCTTCCCGCTGTAAGCGCCAAATAGTGAGTCACGCAAATTATCACGTCACGCAAAAGATTGCTTGGAGGCACCGCAAGGTATAGGTAATCATAGGTTTCGAGTTCAATTTGGAATTAATTTGTACCAATGAGTTTTTCAAAAAGCTGAAATTGCACGAGCCGCTTCTTTCTGAAAAACTCGTTTGATTAGTTATTGACTCATTGATTACTTATCAATAATATAAACATGAAAAAATTTGCGTGGAGGAAGTGCCAGAGGATTTTTCGTCATCATTTGACGTGATATCATTGGCTTAGAAAATTTCCTATTGTCTTTCAGCCAATCATAATCCAGAATTATGATGTGCAATTTGCACTGGTGCTACAGTTTTTGCATTGTTGTTACATTTTATGCACTGGTGTTACATTTGAACTGCACTGCTCTCAGCTAATCAGAATCACGTAGGGGCCAAACCACCCCCCCCCCCCCCAAAAAAAATGTTTCATGAAGGCTATATTTGCTTGGTTAATATATTTCTGAACCAAGTTTGGCAGATGAGCTTTCTTTGTTCTCCAGTTTATTTTAATTTAGAAGTTGTGACAAAATGTCAGATTATGACGTCATAATTGATGACATCACCAAAACGTGTTATAATTTTTTGTAAAATCTGATGTAAAGATTATGTCATTGGAAAGGTCTTGACTTGAGGAGTAAAATGCCGGAAACCGTTTTTTGCTATGATGATTATTTTTTGAGATATGGTAAATTAAATATTTTTTTGCTGTCCCCACCGGAATTTGCTTAATCATACTGTCCTTCTTAAGTCAGTCTCTCTGGTTTATTTTTTTCAGTTTTTTTCTAGGAAGGCTAATAATCTAGCAAAATAGAAAGCTTGATGTTGTCAAAAATCGTATGGTTTTAGAAATTTGATTTTGGGTTTTGTTAGGATGGTATTAACAGTAAAAAAAACGGGTGGTGTCACAGGTTATGACGTAACAAAACTAATTTTAACGCAACAACACTAGAGGGATAATTTTTTATCCCGATTTTCTTCTTTATTTTTGCTTTAGTCATCTGGCACATTACATGTGCAACATAGCTGCATTTGCTGAGACAAAATTGCGGCTCCAATTTCGGGATTTTTCTCAAGGGGGGACCCCATATTTGCAGGGTTATTTTTCATATTTAAAAATGCCATATTTCATTTAATTTTTGTGATATGGACAAAATTTTTTCAGATTTCAACTCCCCTAGATGTGCTCTTTCGAACACATTGTAAAACATACATATTAAAAACTTCAAAAGTGGCAAAAAAACATGACGTCATCACTGTGACGTCACAACTTTGACATTTACTGACATTTTTCACGCAATTTAATTTACAATAGGTTTTCTGCCCATCTGCCAAGTTTGGTGTAGAAAGAGTCAATACTTTTTAAGTAATGCGAAATAATGTGAAATACCCAAGAACTGACGAAACATTTGGGGGGTGGTTTGGCCCCTACGTGATCGAGTAATTTTTTCATGTATATTATTAGTGCAGTAATATTTCGCTTAACTATCTCCATTTTGCTTATTTTCAGAGGAAAAAGTCCTGTTACCGACGCGTGTTAGTTTTGGTTTCACTCTGTTGACTCACCAAAACTAGTGAGTATAAAACAAGTGTAGCTTTGTTATTCATAGGAGGCTTAAATCAAGAAGTTAACTGTGCTCATTCGATCTACTTTTTCAACACAAAGAAACAACCCAGGCCAACATTTTGATGCTGCTTTGGCAACCTTTTTTTTGACAGTAATCAGAACCAGTTTGTAATCATGCACATTTGCTCTACGACTCTGGTGTAACTGAAACAAAAAGATGGAGCGCGATTGAGAAGCCTTAAAGGATCCTTGGTGTCTCATCAAGGGTTCCAATTATACAGTAATGGTATATTTCTTAATATGTTCAGTCACTGCGTAGAAGTGATTTGCTAGTATTCATCCCGCATCCCGCCCCTCAATATCAAATTTATCCTGCATTTTCTGATTAAAATAAGCACATGCTGCCCAGATCCAGACGTTTTATCTCGAATACGGCATTCCGCTTCCCGCCTGGATTTTTAACGGACTAATCTCGCCTCCCGCCAAGCTTGTGTTTTGACACTCCAGATCGAAATACTGCATCTTCCATGCATGACGTATTATGATAATCAGTGTCCCCTTGAAATATTTAGAACCCCTCAAGCGATTTTCATAGTTTCACTTTCCAAAACAAGTTCCGCTGTGGTAAGTACAGCTCTAGCTAAAAAGTTCATTCAATGTCTTCCATATTTGACAACAGAACGATGACAAAAGTAACTTTCAGTACTTGCTTATTTCTCTGTAGAGCAAATCAATCTATGACAGAAACTGGCGCGGAATGTAAATTCTATCAATCAGCCAACAAAAGATTCATTAATAAGGCGGAGAAGCTTTAAAAGAGCAAACAAAGATGCCTTGGAAGGTCCAAGACTGTGAACAATCTTTCGATTTGCGATCATACACAGTGCGTTAATTACATAACCGAAACGTTCTATCGGCTAATCAATAACACAGAACTCGATTGACTCCTATTGCTTTTATGCACGGTTAAGCCAAAGGACAAACAAAGAACTTTGTCTAGCTTGATAACCAGTTCTCTGATTATTAGCTATGCTCAAAAACCCAATATGCTTTCAAACCTATTGGACTTTATCGTCAGTGTTTAGCAAGGAATGGTAAAAGAAGAAATGTAACTTACTTTTAAATGTTTTTAATTGATTGTTTTGCGCAACGTTTAAAACTCATTGCAATTTTAATTTGTTTTGACTTCCTATATATTGGACCTCCTATTGTCTTGCCGGGAAACCCCCCCAGTGTTGTTTCAGTGTCTATCACTTTTGTTTCCTTTTCATCAGAGGACAGACAAACTGAACACGATAAGTTTATAAACTGCAAGCTGTCCGTGATTGATATCGTTGGGTGCACATATAAGAAGTATAGCTGATTTTTAATACTTTAAATTGACACTGAGAGAGGTTTGCATGAATCGCGTGACTGATTTTCTTTTTGATGTAAGAGTTATTAGTGAGTTACGCGAAAATTTAAGTCACGCGAATAAATGTTTGGAAGCATCGTTTGCGTATTAATAATTTGTTAGACTTTCCCTTCTCTTCTCTTTTTCAGAGAGAAAGGTCTTGTTATAGACGCGTATTGAGTTTGGTTTCACTCTGTTCGACTCACCAATACCAGTGAGTATAAATCGAGATTTAAATAGCTTTGATTATCTTTGTTAGACTGAAATCTTTAAGTAAACTGTTCACAGTCGATCTACCTTTTGAACCCAAAGAAGGAACCCAGAATAATCTGTAAGCGTAATGTTGACGGCAATCACTAACTACTCCAAAGTCATGCAGTTAAAGACTAATCAAAACCAGTTGTAGTCAATGACGCTGTTGTGACTAAAAACCAAAACATGCGCGCGGTTGGGAAGCCGTTTTAAAACCTCTTGATTAGGTGTCACATCAGGGTTTCCAAGGTAGAAGTTCAGTCACTTAGTAGGCCTAATTTGCTGGGTTTTTTTGTTTTTTTTTTACCCGCATCCCGCCCATAAATATCAAATTTGTCGCGCATTTCCTGGTTGAAAGAAGCAGATTCCAAATCCGGTATCCCACATTACACATCCCTCCCGGATTTTCAGCTTTTCTCGCATCTCGCCAAACGTATGTTTTGGCACTCCAGAACATCGAAATAGATCTTCCATTCATGACGAGTATTATGATAATCAGTGTTCCTCGAAATATCTAGAACCCCTCAAGCGATTTTCGTAGTTTCGCTTTCCAAAGTAAGTTCCTCCGTGGTAAGTATAGCTCTAGCTAACTTTGCATCGTCTGGTTCCTATCTTAACCTGTTAGAATAATATAAAGCTCGATTATGATACTGAGCCAAGACATTCAGACAGTCATAAACTGAGGATTAATTACAAGCTGCATCCTTTGCTTCTACATAGCAACGTTTTTGGCGCTGTCAGTTCTGATATCTGTTGCCATCGAAAACGAGAGTTTGAAATCAATCAAATCGTACAAAGTACATTATAAAGTGAAAAGTGACGAAAACTTAATCCACGGTCTTTTATATTTTACAACAAAACGATGGCAAAAGTAGCTTTCATTAGTTGTCTTATTTCTCTTCAGAGCGAGTCAGTCTGTCCATTACAGGAACTGGTGTGGAATGTTAATTTTTGTTAATCAGCAAACACAGACTTAAATAGTAAACTGGAGTGGTTTCTAAGCCCGAGAAACTTCAAAGAGCAAACAAAGATGCTAAGATTTATGTTGAAAGGTCCAGGACTGTGAACGATCTTTCGATTTGCTATCATACACAGTGCATTAATGACTTAATTGAAACGTTCTATCGGTTGGTCAATAAGACAGAACTGAGTTAACTCCTATTGTTTTTATGCACGGTTAAACCAAAGAGTGAATAACAAGAGACAACAAAGAACTTTGTCTAGCTTGATAACCAGTTCACTGATTATTAGCTATGCTTAAAAACCCAATGTGCTCTAAAAGCTATTGGACTTTACCGTCAGTGTTTAGCAAGGAATGGGAATAGAAAAAATGTAACTTACCTTTAAATGTTTTTATTTGATTGTTTTGCGTAACGTTTAAAACTCATTGAAATTTTAATTTGTTTTGACTTCCTATATATTGAACCTCCTATTGTCTTGCAGGGAAACCCCACACAGTGTTGTTTCAGTTTCTATCACTTTGGTTTCGTTTTCATTACAAGACTGAGAAACTGAACGCGGTAAATTTATGAACTGCAAGCTGTCCGTGACTGATACCGTTGGATGCACATATAATAAGTATAGCTGATTTAAATCAACAAATTTTTAGAAAAGGATTTCCCTAAAAAAAATTGACGTAAGTAAAATTACATGACGTTTCGACGACTTCATGTCATTATTGTCGAATGAATAAATTAAAAATAACGGTTTCCATTGTTTTACTTGTCAAAGCAGGTTCCGCCGTGATAAGTACAGCTCTAGCTAACTTTGTATCGTCTGGTTCCTATTTTAAAGAGTTGTAGTAATAATATACAGCTTTATTATGATACTAAGCCACGACATTTAGACAATCACAAAGTGATGATTTATTGCAAGCTCCATCGTTTGCTTTTACATAGCAAAGTTTTTGGCTCTGTCAGACTGTTGTAAAAAGTACATTATAAAGTGAAAACTGAAGAAAAGTTAATTTACGGTCATCCATATTTAAAACAGATCGATGGCAAAAGTAGCTTTCATTAGTTGTCTTATTTCTCTTCAGAGCAAGTCAGCCTGTCTATGACAGGAAACGGCGTAAAATGTAAATTAATTTATCAGCAAACACAGAGTTTAATAGTAAACTGGAGTGGCTTTAAGACCAAGAAGCTTCAATAGAGCAAACAAAGATGCCAAGATTTATGTTGGGAGCTCCAGGACTATGAACAATCTTTCCACTGTGCATTAATTAGATAACCGAACGTTTCTGTTGCTAAATCTATAAGACAGCGCCAGTAGGCTGGTTGTCCAGCGGCACTCCGCTGCAGTCGGTCGGTCAGCGGCGTTCATTGTTGTATAAAAGCCCGCGCGATCAGTCTTCATTCGTCCGCCATCTTGGTTGTATCTAGTTCTCGTTACGGGGAGATTTCGCTTGCATTAAAGATAAAGCTTACAGTTCGTCGGGGCCTAGTGTGTATCCATTTAGACTACTGGCGTGGTGGCAGCGGTAAAGATTCGAATCGTCACGTTCCCGTCAGATCCAACGCACTTTATCGACAGATTCGTCGGGATTCCCGAGCAGCCAAGAGTCGGTTGTCTATATCGTCTTGTTCCGTAAGCTGCGATGTCTTCTAACAGAGCCCCCAAGCAGTGGTGCCTCTCAAAGAACGAAACTTTAACCTCCTTCAAGAGTTGGAAACAAAATCTTCTCTACACCTTGTCTCTGGACGCCAATTTCGCGCCATTTTTGGGCGAAGGGTCGTCGTGGCTGAAAAAGACTAGGGCGAGACCGTTACGCGGTTACACTGATGATGGGGAGTCGGTTCCAGCTGCTCGAAGGCGAACTGCTACCCAAAAGGTAAACATGCTCGAACTCATGCTAGGCCAGATTGCAAATTATTGCCCAATTATCTCTCGTAATACGATTGTCAAGAATTCTACTTGTATTGGGGACATATGGCAGACAATTAGACTTCATTTCGGATTCCAGACTACTGGGGGTCACTTTTTAGACCTGGATGACATTCTTTTGAACCTCGATGAGCGCCCGGAAGATCTTTTCCAGCGTCTTATGGCTCTTGTGGAGGACAGTTTAATTAAACCTTACACCTTGCTCCACCACGGTTCTGTTCTTGAGGAGGAAGAGGAATTGTCACCGACGATAGAGAATTTTGTTATTTTAACGTGGCTGAGATTGATTAACCCTGCTTTACCTAGACTTGTTAAACAACGATATGGAACTGAACTTCGGTCTCGTACTTTGGCGTCCTTAAAGCCTGAGATCTCCCGGGCGCTGAACTCACTCCTTGATGAAATCCGTTCTGCTGAAGACACAAAAGTCATACGTACAGGAGCCTCATTTGCCACTCAGAACTCCTCTTTTCGGAGGGGTACACCGACCTACAGTAAGTCGTCTGCGAGGTTCCTGGGACGCTCCTCTCAAAAGGCGAAAGAATGCCCCCTCTGTAAACAAGCTGGCCGCGCTTCTCACAACCACTTTTTAAGCGAATGTGGGTTCCTTCCTGAACAGGACCGTTTGTACCTTCTGAAAGCTCGTCAGATTGTTTCAATTCTGGGTGACGACAGCGTTGAGTTAGACCTTTTGTCAAGTAATGTTGACCCGCCGCGTCATCAGAATCTGGTTGAGCAGAGTGATCCATTTACGTCTGATGCATCCAGGAGGGTCCTCGTACGTCACTCCCCGTACATTGACACGTTTTTCGGCCATCATCAGGCTAGAGTCATCATTGACAGCAGCGCCACAGGTAACATGTTCAGGCTGTCCGCTGTACAGAGGCTCGGTGCAGAGATTTGGCACAGTTCACAGTCAGCTCATCAAGCGGATGGCTCCTCTCCTTTGAAAGTCCTGGGGGAACTTCGCCTGAGCCTCACCCGTTTCAGTTGTCTATCCAATCTGAATGCGCGGACTTACGTCGAACGCATGCCCACCTAATACAAGGGACTCGTCCTTCCAAGAAGCTTACTAACATTAAGGACGTGAAAAGGTACTTGTCTGTCGCCTCTATCTCCAGTGATGGCCTCTTAGTCGTGAAAAAGACTGAGCCTTTGGCTCCTTCGCGTGATTGTATCGTAGTGCCCAGACAGGTCTTAGATGGTTTACTAACCGCCCTACACCTCAGGTTGTCTCATCCACCGTGTCTCCAGCTTAAGAAAGTTGTCAGCCGCTACTTTTACGCCCTTGACCTAGACAAGGCCATAGAGCGCGTTTCTCTTGGTTGTCATCCTTGCGCTGCACTTCGCCACGTCCCCCACGCTGTTATAGAACAGTCAACTTCTGATCCTCCAGCAGCAGTGGGTGTCTCCTTCGCAGCCGATATCCTGAGGCATTCTCGCCAACTTATTTTGGTGCTCCGAGAGTGCGTTACCTCCTATACTTCGACCCTCCTCGTGGTAGACGAGAAGCATGGGACCTTACGCGATGGGTTAATCCAATTATGCGTCGGCCTGCGACCCCTTGATGGGCCTAACGCTGTCATTCGGTGTGATCCAGCGCCCGCCTTCAGAGCTCTCGTGAATGACCAAGTCCTATTGCAAGACAAGATTAGCCTTGAGATAGGCCGCGTGAAGAATCAGAACAAGAACCCTGTCGCTGAAAAAGCAATCCAAGAGTTGGAACACGAACTCCAGCGGTTGCAACCGGAAGGTGGCCCTGTCTCTCCTAGGACTCTGTCCGTAGTCACTGCCCACCTGAACTCAAGAATCCGCTGCCACGGCCTATCCTCTAGAGAAATGTGGACTCAGAGAGATCGGTTTACCAACTCTCAGATTCCCCTAACAGATCAGGCGCTAATACGCGAGCAGCATCTACAAAGACTGGTAAACCATCCCCACAGTGAAACGTCGAAAGCCCCGCGTAGTGACTTTCGCAGCTCTCCTTCAATAACTGTTGGTGACTTAGTTTACCTCTACTGTGATCGTAGTAAGTCCCAAAGTCGTGACCGATACCTCGTTGTCTTAGTGGACGGTGAGTGGTGCAATGTTCGCAAGTTTGTTGGCTCACAGCTACGAAACGTTTCGTACCGTGTGAAGAAGAATGAGTGCTATAAGGTCGCTCCCATCCGAGTACACACGTCCTGGCGCCCCAGTGAAGAAGAGTCCAGCGACTGCGATCTTGACATCGGTGTCAACCAGAACCCTCCTATTGATGATGGAGGACTTCCTAACGACGAGGAACCTTCCCCAGAAAGCCCCCGTTACCTCTACCTGCCCCAGGGATCCCTATCGAGTTCTCGCCCCCATCTTCCGCTTTTGTCCCGGCAGAAGATGTCCCGAGATACGGAGAGGATAGCCAACCCGTTTCGCCGGATGACGTCGAGGTTATAGCTGCCCCCTCTCCAAGTGTTAGCCCTGCAGTGAACAAACGTCCAACTCGGCAACGGCGTCTCTCGCAACGTCTTCAGGACTATGTAGTAGAGTTGAAGTAGCCCGGTCGATTCTAATCCTTTAGCCGTAGCCGGACAATTCTTGACATTTAGCTGTCTCTCAACATTTGCTTAGTTTTTTTTTTCCTCTTATCTGGTCCGAAACTTTAAGACTGCACTTCATACAGTACATTTCTCGTACATAACCTGTCTGTGTATTTCATACCGACTTATCGCCTAGTGTTTCTTTGTTTGCATGCTTATTTGTTTAAGAAGGGAAAAAAGAAGCCACGCCAGTAGGCTGGTTGTCCAGCGGCACTCCGCTGCAGTCGGTCGGTCAGCGGCGTTCATTGTTGTATAAAAGCCCGCGCGATCAGTCTTCATTCGTCCGCCATCTTGGTTGTATCTAGTTCTCGTTACGGGGAGATTTCGCTTGCATTAAAGATAAAGCTTACAGTTCGTCGGGGCCTAGTGTGTGTCCATTTAGACTACTGGCGCAGAGCTGAGTTAACAGCTATTGTGTTTTATGCACGGCTAAGCTCAAGAGCGAGCGAACACATACAACAGAGAACTTTGTCTCCCTTGATAACCATCTCGGTGATTATTAGCTATTGTCAAAGACTCAGTATGCTCAAAAAGCTATTGGACTTTACCGTCAGTGTTTAGCAAGTAATAGGAATAGAAAAAAAAACAGTAACTTACTTTCGAATATTTTACTTTATGGGTTTGCACGACGTTTAAAACTTATTTCGATATTAATTTGCTTTGACTTCCTATTGGACCTCCCATTGTCTTGCAGGGAAACTCCCTCAGTATTGTTTCAGTTTTGGTCACTTTTGGTTTCATTTTCATCAGAAGACTGAGAAACTGAACACGGTAAGTTTATAAACTGTAAGCTGCCTGTTACTGATAGCGTTGGGTGCACATATACCAAGTAGAGCTGATTTTTAATACTTTAAATTTACACTGAGAGAGGTTTGTCTGAATTGCGCGACTGCTTTTCCTTTTGTTTTCAAAGCAGCTATTAGTGAGTCACGCGAATAATTGTTTGGAAGCATCGTTTGAGCAGTGATAGTTTGCTTAACTTTTCCTTCTCTTGTACCTTTCAGAGGAAAAGGTCTTGTCATTGGCGCTTATCTATTTTGGTTTCATTCTGGTCGACTCATCAAATCCTGTGAGTATAAATCAATATGTTAATAGCTTTGTTATTAATAGTAGACTGAAATCATTAAGTAAACTGTTTACAGTCGATCTACTTTTTAAACGAAAAGAAAGTACCTGGGACAATTTGTCACCGTAACGTCGACTAAAATGGCTAACTACTTTTAACTCTCACGTCATGTAGTTAAAAGATTAAGCAAAACCAGTTGTCGTTAACAACGCTTGTGTGACCGAAACGCGATTGACAAGCTCTTTTAAAAACTCCTTTTCTTTAACTCATCAGTGTTTGCAAACAATCTTGAACATGAGGTAAATTATTTTGTTCAGTTACTGAGTAACCGTAATCTGCTGTTTTTTTATCTTACATCCCGTCCCTTAATATCAAATTTATCTCGCATTTCCTGGTTGAAAAGAACACAAGCTGCTCAGGCCCAGTTATCTTTATCCCAAAACCCGCATCCCGCATTCCACATCCCGCCGGATTTTCAGTTCATCATGCATCCCGCTAAGCTTATGTTTTGACAATCCAGAAACTCCGAATACATCTTTTATGCAGTGTTTCCTGCAATATCTAGAAACCCTCAGGCGGTTTTCGCAGGTTCACTTTCCAAAGCAAGTTCCCCCGTGGTAAGTACAGCTCTGGCTAACTTTGAATCGTCTAGTTTCTATCTTAACCAGTTAGAATAATATATATGCATAGCTCAATTATGATAGCCACGACATTCAGGCAACCACTTAGTGAGGATTAATCGCAAACTCAATCGTTTCCTGTAAGAACGGGGACGTTTTTGGCTGTGCGAACTGATATTACTACCATGAGCAGTCTGCAGAAGGAAATCAGTGAAATCCTACAAAGTAAGTTACGAAATGATCACTCATAGATAATAAATATGAAGAATTACAACAGACCTATGGCAAAAGCCCTGCTTCTTTACTAGTCTTATTTGTCCTCAGACAAGGCAGCCAGTTTCTATGATAGGAAGGCGAGGAATGTAAATTCTATTCGACGCATTTTCAGTGGACGGGAATAGTTTTGAAGCCCGAAAAGCTTTAAAAGGGCAAAGAAAGATGCCAAGATTCATGCATATATATGTTGGAAGGTCCACGACTCTAGATATTCTTTCGTTTTACCATCATACGCTATGCATAAGTCACATAACCGAACCGTTTCAGTTGAGTTACATAGTCTTTGAAACAGAAATAATTATGTAATGTGTTTTATGCATAGTTAAGGCCAAAATGAGGAAAAACAAACATACAACGAAGAACTTTGTCGGGCTTCATAATCATTTCAATCAATAATTAACTATGGTCAACATTGCGATATGGTTTGAAAGGCATTGGCCTCTACTGTCAGTCTTTAATAATAAAACAGAGATAGCAAAAAATGTTACATACTTTTGAAATAGTGATTAAACTCGATTGTTTAGCACAACGATTGAAACTTTTTCAATTCCAATTTGCATTTGCTCTTGTTTTTCAGATTCTATCACTTTTGATTCAATTTCGTCCGAGGATCGAGAGACTGAACACGGTAAGGTTATTAACTCCAAACTGTTGGTGACTAATACCGTGTCATCCACATATAATATGTATATGTCAGCGATGTTTAATACTTTTAATTTACACTGGAAGAGATTTGCATCAATGAATATCGCGTAACTTTTGTTTTTTTTTAGTTTTTGGGCACTATTTAGAAGTCACGCGAATAATAAAGTCACATAAATGATTGACTGCAAGAACCGTTGGTAGAAAAATCAAACTTCTTAACTTTTCCCTGTTAATTATCTTGACAGGAAAATCTCCCGTTATAGGCCCATATTGGTTTTTGTTTTCATTCTGGCGACTCAGTAAAAGTGTTGAGTGCAAATCAGTGTTAACTTTGTTCCTCGGGCTTCTGTAGGAAGCCCGAGTCATAAAATGCAAACGTTTTGGTTGCCAAAAGGAAGTCATGGTCCAAGGCGTTCCATGCCCAGACCATGGAAACTGGGTACGAGAAAGGCGACATTGCTCGCTCTTCGTGACAGAACGCGGTGTTTTACGAAGAACGTTTTGGTTAGAATCGCGCCTTATACGTTCATCTCGCATACAACGATGTCGATTGTTTTCGGAAAGGGTCGGTCCACGATTAATATTGCTTGAAAGCCAGCCAGGTAAGCAAAGGTCAGACTCGAAACGTTCTCGTGAGGTAACAACTGAGCCGATCGCGGTATGAGTTCAAACTACGAAAACACTGACAAAAAATAGGCAGTCAATGACTGCATGTGGCTACTGTTGTTATTGTTTAGAACATTTCAGTAAAATTCATATTGCAATAAAACGAGCTAAATACGAAAACCTTTTTGGACTGGTAGCTCATCAA
The DNA here is from genome assembly GCF_042242905.1 of Orbicella faveolata. Taxonomy (NCBI): domain Eukaryota; kingdom Metazoa; phylum Cnidaria; class Anthozoa; order Scleractinia; family Merulinidae; genus Orbicella; species Orbicella faveolata. Next base: position 4,462,152 of record NW_028301554.1, read on the forward strand.
AAACATGCGATTTGTTTCTTGCGAAATATGTCGATCTCCAAATTTATAAAGATAAGACTTTTTGTAACTTGAATTAAATATCTTACCTCCAAGTTAGCTGGCTCTCTAGTAGGGTGCAGGAAAAAAAATAACGTGTGATGTTTGAGGCAAATTGTGCGGGAAAATTAGAACTTCTATTGTGCGGGGAATTGTGCGAGATTATTGACGAACCAATGTTTTTGCCAAGTCCTAAGGAAAATCTGCATTGACGATAGTTTAGCCAGATTTATTTCACTGGTGGTCCACATATATTTAGCAGTCTTAGAAATCGTCAATTCTTTTAGAAAACTGCGTCTGACTGCTTACGAAAATCATGTTGCGTCACATCAACTAGACAAGTATGAAACCAAATTAAATAGAAAAGCAGAATGCCGGATCTGCCCTTATAAATGAGTTCCTTTTTGAAAATACTCCTGCCTTGTTTCAATAAAAATTGTACGTTAAATATGTCTTCATAAACTGCGTTAAAGGGCGCAAATGTTCGGAAGTTATCCGCAAAAAACACAACTTAACAGTTTATGCAAATTAAGTGCAATGCAATTTGCGCCTTGCCTTAGGACTGATGTTTTCGCGAAGGAGTTTATCTATTCGCTCTCCAAAGAAGATAAGACTCTTGAAAAGGGTTAAAGATCGCAACACGGCAAAGATGTTCAGCTTCACAATTCACTCGGATCGCCACGACTAGTAAATGAACTTCGTAAAATTTCTGCTAGCATGTACAATGTAATCGCCATAAGTTGTAACTAAAAAGACCTGGGAAATTCTTTGCAAACAAGTTCTCCCTAAATGCGTAGAATGCTGTGATGCATTCTTAAACGAAAATGGTTTAAACTCACAACTTGCGACTGGATTAGGAGGATACTCAACGAAGCAACTTGAATAGTAAATATCTAAGCGAAACTGTCGTGCTAAAATACCCTGATTCTTTTGTTTCCATTGTGTCCAATACGCGTATTAAATTCGTAAAGTACGATTTGATACTGCGATACGAAGCCCGAGTAAACGCTCTAAGAGCGTCTAGTTATTCAAAGTTGGTTGAAATCGCTTTACTTTATCAACGGAAAGAAAGAACACTGGAAAGTTTTTGCGAATTCGATGATCGAAAAAAAACAGGGAACATTGATCAGTCCAATCATCATCATCATTTCAGCAAAGTAGAACAAAACTGGAAATAGTCACACATCAGACATATGCTTTTGGCATATATTGGACTAATTAACCTTTAAATGCGAGACTGTGCTCGGTTTTGTTCAGTGTATAGCGCTTTTACTGATCTGATTTAATATACTCGGACACTTTGAAATGGATTCATGAGTGTGCCAGAGGAAACTAAGTTGACTTTGTGGCTGCCTTTGCTACTAATGATGTTTAGATTTTGATATTGGCCTTAATTTGGTTTTTATTGTTGGTTTGCGTTTGTTCAGTACTGCTTCTTCTTTGTCCCTTCTTTTGGAATGGGTGTAGCGTTACAATATAATTACCCTTTTAGTTCCCTAAATTTCGTGAGCATCTTGTTTCTATGATTAAAGCGCTCATTCCGATCAGTCTAGTCTCAATTTAATTTGCATACGAAACCAGGCGTCATATGTGGTTAAGTTTCTTGTCTCGTCCTTGCTCAGGTAATACGACTCCAAAACAGAACAGCTCTGACTGCTCTGAGAGATAGGCAGGTGAAGTTGTAATTGCGTCTTGAGTGCGCGCAAAAGCGCCAAAAGTGCAAATTTTTCTCGACTTTTGTCCATGATTTTAGCAAGAGAATATTTTTAGCAACAGAATATTATTACTCTAATTAACTAGAAAGCTTGATTTGTGTTATTGTTATTAGGGTACATAGAGGAGGACGCCATGAACAACATATACGACGTTTTACAAGCCATCTTTATTGGCTTGGTTGTTGCTAATTTCCTTCTCAACACTGGTCGTGCTCTAAAAGGCATTGAGGTCTGCCAGGAATGTTTGATCTTCCTAAATGATAAAGAGCGAAAAACGAAAGGAGAAGTTTTCAATTTACTTTATATTGGTATCCATGTGACAATCTTCATGGCGTACTGTCTTGTCCTTGATCACACAAAAGCACTAATCTACGGCAGAAAACTTCTTGACATTTTCCGCGAGCGTGGCAAAAAAGATGAAGAAGGGAATCTTACTGTAAAACTGGCCGACATATATCGACAGCAGTATAAATACCTAGAAGCAAGAGAACTTTATCAGAAAGCGATTAATATCACGAAAGAAATGAAAGACAGAAAGAATGAAGCATACATTGATGAAAATGTTGGAATTATATCTTATTACCTTGGTGACTACGACATAGCTAAAGAATATCTTGAGAAAGCCCTTGCCATCACATTGCAACTTGGTGACAAAAAGAGAGAGGCAACAGTTTACGCAAACTTAGGAACTGTGTTTACATCTCTTAGTGAATATGACAAGGCTAAAGAATATCTTCAGAAAGCACTTGTTATCAAAATGCAAATTGGTGACAAACAGGGAGAAGCTAGCTCGTACGGAAACTTAGGAACTGTGTTTACATCTCTTGGTGAATATGACAAGGCTAAAGAATATCTTGAGAAAGCAATTGCCATCAGAATGCAAATTGGGGACAAACAGGGAGAATCAGCAGATTACGGAAACTTAGCAACTGTGTTCACATCTCTTGGTGAATATGACAAGGCTAAAGAATATCTTGAGAAAGCACTTGTTGTCATAATGCAAATTGGTGACAAACAGGGAGAAGCCAGCTCGTACGGAAACTTAGGAACTGTGTTTACATCTCTTGGTGAATATGACAAGGCTAAAGAATATCTTGAGAAAGCACTTGCCATCAGAATGCAAATTGCTGACAAACGGGGAGAAGCAGTAGATTACGCAAACTTAGGAACTGTGTTCAAATCTCTTGGTGAATATGACAAGGCTAAAGAATATCTTGAGAAAGCACTTGCCATGACAATACAAATTGGTGACAAACAGGGAGAAGCTAGCTCGTACGGAAACTTAGGAACTGTGTTTACATCTCTTGGTGAATATGACAAGGCTAAAGAATATCTTGAGAAAGCACTTGTCATCAGAAGACGAATTGGTGACAAAAAGGGACAATCAGCAGATTACGGAAACTTAGGAGCTGTGTTTACATCTCTTGGTGAATATGACAAGGCAAAAGAATATCTTGAGAAAGCACTTGCCATCAAAATACAAATTGGTGACAAAAAGGGAGAAGCCAGCTCGTACGGAAACTTAGGAACTATGTTTACATTTCTTGGTGAATATGACAAGGCAAAAGAATATTTTGAAAAAGCACTTGCCATGAAAATACAAATTGGTGACAAAGAGGGAGAAGCCAGCTCGTACGGAAACTTAGGAACTGTGTTTACATCTCTTGGTGAATATGACAAGGCTAAAGAATATCTTGAGAAAGCACTTGTCATCAGAATACAAATTGGTGACAAAGATGGAGAAGCCAGCTCGTACGGAAACTTAGGAACTGTGTTTACATCTCTTGGTGAATATGACAAGGCTAAAGAATATCTTGAAAAAGCACTTGTCATCAGAATACAAATTGGTGACAAAGATGGAGAAGCAGCAGATTACGGAAACTTAGGAACTGTGTTCAGATCTCTTGGTGAATATGACAAAGCTAAAGAATATCTTGAGAAAGCACTTGTTATCAGAATACAAATTGGTGACAAAAAGGGAGAAGCCAGCTTGTACGGAAACTTAGGAACTGTGTTTACATCTCTTGGTGAATATGACAAGGCTAAAGAATATCTTGAGAAAGCACTTGTCATCAGAATACAAATTGGTGACAAAGATGGAGAAGCCAGCTCGTACGGAAAGTTAGGAACTGTGTTTACCTTTCTTGGTGAATATGACAAGGCAAAAGAATATCTTGAAAAAGCACTTGCCATGAGAATACAAATTGGTGACAAAGAGGGGGAAGCAGGAGATTACGGAAACTTAGGAACCGTGTTTACCTTTCTTGGTGAATATATCATGGCTGAAGATTATATTCAGAAGGCACTGTCAATTACTCGAGACATTAAGGACTTAGACAAAGAGTTTCAAAGTCTTTGTCTTCTTACAGAGGTGAAGTTATCCCAATACAAGATCCGGGAAGCGTTCGACTGTCTGTTTCTGAGTATGGATAAAAGCGAATCTTTACGACGTTTTTTAGGGGACAACGACGATTTTAAGGTATCGTCTTCAGATGTTCGCAATTTTCCCTACCGGAATCTAAGTGCATTCCTTTGTTTTGGGGCAAATCCGAACCATGCCCTTTATGTTCTAGAGTTGGCACGGGCTAGAGCATTAGCAGACTTGATGGCAACTCAGTATTCTGTTGAAAGCTACATCTCAGCTGATCCGCAATCGTGGATTGGTATTGAAAATATTATGAAAAAAGAAAGCAACTCTTCTTGTCTGTACATTTCTTATCATGATCATGATCTGTTCTTCTGGGTTCTCAAGACAAGTGGAATCATTCATTTCCGAAGAATAACAGTAGATGAGAAGGTAGTTGGTGCCGGACTAGTTGGCAAGTTGGCTGATTTCTTCGCTACAAGCTTTCGAAGCTTTGGTATTGTACCGGAGGAAGATTGCGAAGATCGATCCTTAAATGACGTTCAGAGTCTCGCAGCATTGAGACTTATAGAGCAAGAAGATGAAGAAAGTGGAAACTCCGAATCGAGCTTTTCCTTGTACTACAGAATGTTAATCAGTCCGGTAGCTGATCTACTTGAGGAGCCGGAGCTCATTGTTGTTCCTGATCGCTGCTTAAACCAAGTTCCCTTTCCAGCGTTAAAGGATGAAGGCGGGAGGTATTTATCAGAGAAATTTAGAATCCGCATCGTTCCTTCTTTGACGACTCTCAAGCTCATTCAGGACAGTCCTGCAGAATATCACAGTCAGACTGGTGCTCTGATAGTGGGGGATCCAGCAGTCGGTACGGTCTTTTACAAAGGAGAGAAAATGACCTTGCGTAGGTTACCCTGTGCATTAAAGGAAGCAGTAATGATTGGACGACTGCTAGGTGTTCAACCTTTGTTAGGACAGCACGCAACTAAGCAGGTGATACTTGACAGGTTACATTCAGTGAGTCTGATCCATTTTGCAGCCCATGGTAATGCTGACCGAGGAGAAATTGCCCTTTCCCCGGTACGCCTTCCTAACAGGATTTCAGCTGAAGAAGATTACCTATTGATGATGTCTGACATTGCAAAAGTTCAACTGCGAGCTAAACTGGTGGTACTTAGCTGCTGTCATAGTGCACGTGGGCAGATTAGAGCCGAAGGAGTCATTGGGATCGCTCGAGCGTTCTTGGGATCCGGTGCACGGTCCGTTTTGGTGGCTCTATGGGCCATAAGTGACGAGGCAACAGAGCAGCTGATGCTTCATTTCTACAAACATCTTGTTCGTGGTAAGAGTGCCAGTGAATCTCTTCACCAGGCCATGAAGTGGATGAGAGGTAACGGCTTTGACATGGTTTCCGCGTGGGCGCCGTTTATGCTGATTGGAGATAACGTGACATTTGACTTTGGAAAACAAGAATAAGTTTCCTTAAAGAGGTACTATGATGAAAATCGCATCTTTCCTATTTAATAAGTAGTTCCTTAGAAATCGATTTTGAAATAAAAACTAGCGCTAAAATTTCACAACGTCTCGATCTCTCTTAGGTCATTTTCAAGTGAGTAAAATTTCCAAGTTAGCATAAATATGTTAAACAACAAGTTATAATAGATAAAATGGCGAAAGCTAAAATGTGATAAAATATGTGAAAAAGAGAAGGAAACATGTATGAACAAGTGGACGCTGTAGCTATGGGAACACCACTGGGTTCCCTCATAACAAACGCCTTTACGTGCTAAATCAAGATACAGCTAGAAATATCTTCTACAAACGCTTTGTAGATGATACACTCAGCGCGATGTCGGAACCGTAAGCAGCCTCAGAATTTCTGGAGAGATTAAACAAGAGTCATCCCTCTATCGATTTTACAATGGAGCTCGAAGAAAATGCAGGCTTCCCTTTCTCTGATGTTATCAGGAATGGCTGCCGCCTAGACACCACGGTCTCCAGAAAACAGACGGCCAAAGGACTTTTGCAACACTACCACAGCCACGTTGACGCCAGATACAAACAGTAACTGCTGAACACCAAGCTTAACCGTACGTTTCAACTCTCGTCTACGTGGAAGTTTTTTCACGAGGAATGTGAACGACGAAAACGGATCTTCTCCCGACTGCGCTATCCTGACGACCTTGCACAGTCAACCACTCGCAGATTCATTGAAACAAAAGTGTCCAAGGAGTCACATACCCGAGTGGCTGATAAAAGAGAAGCCCCAATCAGAATCGTGGGTCCCTACAAGGACCAGAAATCTGCAAACGTAGTACGCAAACAGCTGGCTGACCTCAGTCGGAAGATCAACGCAGATATTAGCCCAGGTTACACAAGTAGAAAGATCAAGGATGAAATTAAGGTCAAGGGAGACAAACCGCCTCTTGTGAGTCAACAATGCGTGGTGTATTCATTTCAGTGTGGCCTGTGTGATGCAGGCTATGTCGGCTACACGTGTCGACACCTACACCAACGAATTGAAGAACACAAAGGTTCTGTAATCGGAAACCACCTCAGAGAGCAGCACGATGTGGAGCCAGAAGACATCCCACAGAGCTTTCGAATCTTAAGAAAGTGTCAGAACAAATTTGATTGCCTTATTTTTGAAATGCTTTTTTTACCAAGGAACTGAAATCAACGCTAAACAAACAGTGCGATTCAATTCGCGCCAAATTATTTGTTTCAAGCAAGTCTTGCTAAGATTATTTTATTTTTCCATCGTATATTTTTAACACTTTTTCACATATTTTATCACATTTTAGCGTTCGCCATTTTTATCTCTTATAACTTGTTTTTTAACATATTTATGCTAACTTACAAATTTTACTCACTTGAAAATGACCTCGGAGAGGTCAAAACGTCGTGACTTTTTAGCGCTAGTTTTCCTATTTAAGTCATTTTAAAACATAGACAAGTAGTCTGTAGGAAAAGAAAAACTCTGTTTACTATTTTCAATTATTTCTTATCGTTCCAGATATATTCAAGTTTTTAAAATATGCAGACTAACTAAGCGATGACGTCATAAACTCAACCGGATCTTGTTTAAATATTATAAACAAAGATATGTCAGCCAATTTGAATCAGAAATGTTTAATTCTCGGTAGTACGATTCCAGTAGAGGTGCTCCATATTATGAAAATAAGATTTTGTTACCATGGCAACATACTGGGTTCCAGACCTCCCCGATATTAAAGACTTTTCTGGCCACCTTTAGCGTTCTGTATTGATATTTGCCAAGGGTACCTTATCTGAATGATCCAGCAAGCATATAAATATGTTAGGTCAGTTTATGGCCTTGTTTAATGTTTTTCAAGCTGAAAATCATTAAAATATCGAAATTAGGTTCGAGGGGACTTGGAAAGAGTGAGTTGCTGTGGGAATCAAAAGTTTTATAGCCGTAGGTATGTTGCATGTAGGAATAATAGCCTACCAAGTTTCAATGGTTTCTCCTGCAAATTGACCGAGATAGCTCTATTCTTGGCTTGCACGTGACGTCATCATTTTCTCAAATCGAAAACTAAAGAGCCACCAAAGTTGTTATCCTCATCAGGCATAAGAGGGCGAACATTTATATCTGTTTACAACTTTTCAGCTAGTAGCCTGCTTCGTCTGGAAACCAGTGCATTTTGAATTTCAGAGTTATGTTGGTGCGTGACATAAAGCTACCAACGCGTTTCTCGAAAAATATATACTTATCTCGTGATTTTTAGCCTATTCAGAAGTTAAAGTATTAGAAAAAGTGCTTATGTAAATGCTTGTCTTTGTCAGTACAGATAATCAGTCGCCTTAATAGCCAAAGTAAGTTCCACGTGTTTACCCTATTTTCCGGCCGCCATGTTGGTGTCCCACGGAGGTACATCAACATGGCGGCTCCATACTGGACTCTAAAAATTTGTGCAAAATATTTCGTCAAATATTTGAAGTTTAGGAAAACGCGCAGACTTAAATCTTGGACAAGTGTCTTTTTATCAATCTCCTATAACATCACAAATTCTTAACTTTATCCGCTAAATGGTTTTCGCATTACGTTTAAATTGCGTGACGGTGCAAGCCAAGAATTTATACACTTCATGTAGCATTTGGCTGAGTGTATGACATCATCATCCCTCTCATTTGCATATTTTACGCAATTTTCAAACTTAAATATCTCCTGAACCAATGCAAATATTTACAAACGGTCAACGAGTTTTTAATTTCTCGTAGAATTCTACTTGATCAGAGAGTGTGCCGTATCAGTGTTTAAGCGTAATCTAGACGATGCTCTACTTAACATATAATGTTGTTGAAAGTGATTTACTGGCATTTTTTCAATTATACCTTTGAGCTATAAAAACGCGCAAAAGCTCACAAAACTATTGGAGTCGCACTCTGAATGCCTGTGTGGGCAATCACACTACCAAATTTTCCCAGCACTGAGGCAGACACTTGAGTATGCTAAAAATCAACACAGAGCTACCACTAATAACATATCACGTTATTTTGCTAAAGCTGGTCCATTGTGTACTCCTCTCGAGGAAAACAAAAATCCGCTTTCTTAAAGAAAGAAGAAATTTTATACCTTGGTTATATTGGGAATACCTTTGACCTGTTTTATATGAGGGAGTAAATCGTTTTATTTGGCGAGCATATCTCAGTCAGGGATAAAGTGATTCTTTATGTTTCTACTTTTGCAGGCTTGCCTTGCACCAGCGTCATACCCAATGTCTGACATTGAAATCTAAGATAGCGCCCAGCTGTTCCCTGAATACAGACACAGTTTGAATCAATGGGACGCTTTAATTTTTGCAAGGAGTAACTCCGTGACAAGGCTGGTTAATGAGAAACGAAAGTAGTAGTAAAGGATCAGTTGTGACGAAAGGTTTTTCCTGCAAGCACTGTAAATTTCGGACTAAACGGACACTTGAACTGACAACTGGGGGAATCTAACTCTGGAGAGCACTGCTTACCTGCGGGAACGGAAATTCGTCACGATTTCCTGGTACACGAGGATCTACTTCAATAGTCTTCACTACGGACGTCGAGGAAGAGACATAACTTGGTCCGACAATAGTTTAATCGTAATCCATGTAATTGATCTAATCGAAAGAGCTTTACAAACGTACTTGCTTATATATCATCCTTAACACGTGAAGTGTTTACAATATGATAATGCAACCTCTAGCGTACAATACGAGCGGAAAGTACTTAAGACTGAGTTTGCCAGAGGACCAGGCAGGGGTGATACATGCCATCTCTTCAATTTGGATGAAACTTTGCCAGATTGAAGGGACCACCAAACAAGTCTAAAAGACAAAGTGGGCCGGCTCTGCGATTTTTCCCTTGGGAGTTAGACCCCCCCCCCCCCCTTTCCACTGGTTTTTTGCCTCAAATCCCAAAAATTGCATTAAAATAAGCATCAAATTTAGACTCCACTCCTGGTTACAGAATACAATGAATTTTATTGCCATTTCACACAAATAAGGATTGGACCTATCTTAGTTCACAACACGAGTTTCAAGGGATTTGAAGAGACAGGTGCCAATCAAGAGTTGTCATTGCATACCTATGTAACGCAAGATTTAGCAATGAGGCAAATTAGCTAGAATTCTGACTCAAATATCACGTAAGTCCAACTTTCTTTTTTAAAACTAATTTTACCAAGGTTAAGAGCCACTCTTGGCCTGATGAAATTACTAATAAAATTTTTGGGATCTGTTAGTTTTTGGTCACAAAGGTTGTTCAATCAACGTGACAAAAGACCAGTTTTAACAAAGAGAGAAGGGAGAAATCTAAGGAAATTAGATATTATAGAATCAATTAATTAACGTTGTTCCTACATTAATGACATCAACAGTGTCTTTGAATATTATTTTTGGCTATTGAAGGTAACTGAACGCAAAAGTCCTCGCAATAATCTTTAAAATAACAGTGTATCACGAGCATAACACCTGAATTCTATTCGTATGATCGAAATATGGGAATGAACTGCCGTGATATTTAGATTCTAAAGCATTGAGGTGTTAGATGCGAGTTTAACAGAGCATATCTTGTTGTTTAGATTGCTCTTAAAACCCTGTTCAATCATCGCAGGCCAAGAGCTTGACCTTGCAGTTTGTCAATGTCAACACTTAAGTCACACTCTCGGCAGACGAACTCTATTCCATTCTGAGTTCAAAAAAACCTTGAATTATCAGGCATGCAAATTAATCTTGTGTAACGCCGTAGATAGAGTCCACCACGATTACATGAGCCCAGAAAGTTGGTCAGCGGTTTTATCAACTGGAGTAAGCAAAGACAATTTTTCATGTACCACAATACGTAAAGAGAGCACTCTGATTAACTCAACGTCTACCATTTGCCCTATTTTCCTACTCAGATACCTCCTCTGGTTGGAAAATCTGTCGAAGTCGATGGAGCTCTCCAATGAACAAAATCATCATTTGCGTGCGGATGATGCAAATTTCTCGTCTTGCACGTGCGTGCATACTTTGGCTACCGTATAACTTCATTACTTTTGAGCAATTATGAAAGTACGTTTTTCTTCTGAACGTTTCTATTCTGAATTAGCAACAACAAAGTTGTACCTTATAGCAAAACCATTTTAAATAATCATGTCTGCGAGTAATAAGATGCTTGAAGAACTTTGCAATCAGCTGAGCCAAAAGAGGATTTAGCTGAGGTTCCCTTCGACCTGGCGCCCGCACAAGCGCACATGGCCGCATACACGTTAGCAACGCCTCCGCTCTGCTCAAACATTTTGAATTTTTCTGGGCACTCGACCTAGAAACTAGACTCGCTCTGGGCTATTCGTGACTGTTTAGCAAGCTCCCACGTACATGCATAACTGACGCTACATTGCTGCGAAATAAATAATTTGCTTTTTTTTTTACAAGACTGCCTAATCCTGATTCTCCTGGAAGGACAGTAAGAAGTAGTAGAGGCAATATTACATATGTAATTAACTTATTCGTTGTATCATAATTCCAGCTGCCTTCAAATTTCAAGCCTGGTTGAGATCTCTTCTGCCTCTGCAACAAAGTCCTCCTCTATGGCTAGTCGGCCACTTCTGTACATCACAGACAATCTGCTGAAGTACCTAGCTATTTGGTCAGCAACAAGCCACTCTTCTTTATTGAACATTTTCCTGCCATTACCATCACGCAGAGTTTTAATCTTGCTGCACACATCCACAGCACTTTGCTTTCTCCCTGTCTCCTCGCCTTCCAGGAATGTTCTTTTTGGATATGTCTTCACCTTCTCGGAAAAGCGAGTTGCTCTTCGTGATGTTTTCAGAGCCCATCCTTTAGCAATTTCACATGCGGGATCAGCACAGGCCGTTTGGGAGCTCGACCCTGTTTCTTTGTGTATGTAGCTTCCAGACACCTCCTTGCACGTCTCGGCTCATTTTCTCTTGATGCTTTCATAGGTAGTTTCTCTCTCTAATCTCACAAGGCGTTTTCCAACGTCCATGTGTTTCAGCAGATTTACAAAAGACTGATATGTATTTGTGCATCCCTCCTCGGGGAAAGCGAAATAAACTCTCGTAGCCTCGACATTTGGCAGCTTTTCTTCAACAGATTGTGCGGTGTTAGGCTGAAGCTGTCGGTGCTCACCTCTCAAAGTCGTGGATCTAAAAGCACCAGCCTCCTCTCGCAGTACACTGAAGGGCTGCTGAAACGCTTACCTGGGCCCACATCATAAGCCCTCCACACTCGCAGACCTCCAGACTCAAAACTAAAATTATTCAAAGACTGAATCCCAGACATTGTGTGCTTCTTCATGGTCTGGATTGACTCTTGAACCTTAACGACTGCTGCCTGGCACCCTTTAACCCCGCCCTAGGGATCGATCACAGCCTTCATATCACTAGCACTTTTAATGTCATGACCTTCATTTATGTAACGCCGCAAATGGCTCTTCAGTGTGGCAATTCGTCGGTCACAGACGTCCTTTCCAGCCTGCGGATCGCTGAAATCATATCTGAGTATTGTAATGCCTGGGCGCTCTCCAAGGGTAGGAAGAGAGAGGATTAGATAAGCACAATGGTAACATCCTGCATTATCGCTGCGCAAAAATGCCTCTTGAATGTTTGGGTTTGCTGCTTTCAGTGTCGTCAGTGTGCGTTCTATGATTGAAGCGACTGCGAACCAGTTTTTAACGCAATCCTCAAACAAATGGATGTAAGTTCGGGCCTGGAACACAAGGAAAATAACACAGTTAGCTCTAAAATAACTAGAAACAACAGTAATATGTGTACAGTACAGTTTGACATACATCCCAGACCCTTTTGTTAATCCGGCTCTGACAGTTAGGATGTTGCCCTGCCTAAGGGACTACTCTGTTAGATTGACGGGGGTGCTCATCGTTCATTTTCATGTGCCGTCGATCGGTACCGCTAAAGTGACAGGGTTAGAGTTATCACGGCACGTTTTTAGGTAAAAGTGGAAAAATTCAGCACCTATTTGTTACTCAACTATTTGAAATTTTAAGTTTATGTGGGCATTTTTATTGCTTTAGAAATGTCAGTGTCAGCTGATACGTTCTCATAGAATTGGTACCCATTAGGGGTTGAAATGTGTTTGGGCCACGCCCATAAAACGGGATTAGGGCATCGTTTCTAACGCGTCTTTTTGCTACATGCATTTTCTAAATTATAGCAAAACTCAATTTTGAAGTAATTACCTCAATGTCATAACAATCGCTTCTTGTCACTGCAACTGTCACATGCCACGATTTGCCCTTTTTGCCAAACCAGTCACGCTGGGTTTCTCGAAAGCTGGATGGCCCAATCCATTATCAGGAGAACCTGTCGTGGTGACAGATTATCGATGATGTCTCTCTTCGCAGAATCCTGGTGAGCCGCTCTAAGGATGTGAGCTTTCCATTCGTCAAGTTTAGGGAGAGCTGAGTCTACATCGTGTATGATTTCTTCTTTCAGATCACTACCGCTTGACAACAAAACAACACAAAAAACGAATCTTACCAAAGTGTACAATGCAAATAAAAACAGGAACGAAAATGACTACCAACCGACAAGTCCTTACCTATAGAAAACAGTAGGAGACGATAACGACATTTGTAGATCCACAACAGCATTCCTGTAATTATCACATCTGTCACAGACTATGTTGTGCTCATGGTCGCAGTGCCCTTGGTAATCGGGGTCATCGGTGCTCAGCGCGTACACACTGCAGTGATCAGCGCAGGGATCAGCTCTAGACACGTGAATTTTAGAGTCTGTCTTAAGATAGGTTTTTGACGACTTTAGACGGACACTGATGTCTCTTGCTGTTCGCTCACACAAACCTGAAAAATGGGACAGATATACATGAGTGTGCTATAGTCTTGATTTACACTGCATTTATTTTTTCAAACATGTATTATGGGTTCTAAGAAGCATATTTTTAATAGTGAGACATACATACCCAATGTGCAAAGTTTATTAGTTGCCTCATCCAGAGTACTGAATGCTGTTACTCCATCGGTTTGTGTGCTGTCCAATCCAGCTAACGATTTCTTCTGGGAAGCAGCGCATATCTGGGCAAAGCAGTTGAGAAATAATTATCGATAAAAAGCCAGATAGTTTGTTCACACAATTCGTCCAGTTAGTAGACTGATAAGATCTTAGCGAGCCCCAAAACCTGTCCACGTAACCATTTCTTAAAAATGAATTATTTATATCGAATCCTTTTCGTAGAGACAGAATCAAAGACGTAAACATGTTCAGGGGATGAAACTAGACATATTCGTCCTCGTTACCTTGAGGATGCTCAACAGGGTTGATCTTCCCATGGGTTCGAATGCAGACTCAGAGCAGTATGACTGGTACAAATGAGTAAGACGGGATGCCACAAATGTCCTCACCACATTTGGAATTTCTATTGTCTTACCATCTGACAGCCTTAGGGTCTTCGTCCCGTAGGCTACGTCCTGGAGAAAGGAGGGGCTTGAAATAAAATCAAGAAAGTGATCCACTTTAACTGGATCACGCCTGCATCGCTGCAAAACGGGGGGTTCAATGTGGCCTGGGCTAGTACGGAAAGTGTGTTTTCTGGCCTCATCTATCCTCCACAAGGCCAAACCTGGAATAAAGCTCAGTAACTCTGTCTTAGAGTAATCGGCCACAAAGACAGAGAGAATTTGCTGTCTGGTATACCAATTTGTAGCTTTATTGTATGGGGTGACAAGCCTGGAACGCAATGTTTTCTCAGGGAGGTTCACGTCCGAGTCGGTGGAATGGCTTTACGCCTCTAGCACTTGCTGGAGAAGCCATGTAGACTGCTCTGGGGCTATAGCATCTAGACTCACCTCGACAACTTGCATTCCTTTTCGCTCGTAATAGCGTGTAGTGGATGATGACACACCTTCCGCGTTTGTGTTGAGCTGAGATCGTACTGGGCTCACTCTACCATCAGCTTGTCTTAGAAAATTGTTGAGAGAATGAAGTTTCATTTGTATCTGTGGCGTTGCCTGCCATTCCATTGATGTTTCTATGGCCGTTGAGGATTCTTGTGAGCCAGAGGAAAATACATCTGAGCCATCATCACTTAGCAGGGCTTCACCTGTACGCAAGGGCAACCCCTTACAGGATTTGGTTTCTCGCTGAAATTAGAGAATAGCAAGAGTGTCTCAAGTACTTCTCCAACAAAGGGGAAAATGATTCTTCATGGAAAAGCTAATTAGCACTGATTCTTCTTTAATGTTAGGAACCTCAGCGGAAGCCTGATTGGTTTTCTGGGAAACATTTCTTTAGACTATGAATCTACAAATAGCTACGGATCTTTCCTTATTTTATAACTGACCACCTTACGTTTAAAAAGTCAGGAACACTAAACTTCCGTTGCAGCATATGTTTGTGTTGCATTCGACTACCCTTGACAGGACAAGGCTCAATTCTAGAATTTACCAGATTGTGTGTATCTTCACGGCTAGTAGAGGTTATATGGTTTAGCTTTTTCCTAACGATTCCGGCGTTTAGTGTCCAGGCCCCAGCTTGCGTCCCCAAACTCACCAAATTGGGTAACCAGACTAATTAGGCTGCAGCTGTACACCAAGAACGGAATGTCAGTGTTCTTATTTGTAGTACCTTAGTGAGTGTGCTTACGAATATCTAATTAATAACTCGTAGGTAAATGATCAATAACTCAGTGCAATGTTCGATGACATTGTATCTGGCAAGCTTCCGGTAAGGTTTCCTTGGGGAAACAGATGAAGTAACTTAAACTCTGCAGTGAGTGTTGCGTTGGTTATGTGCACCTTATTCACAGCTGGAGTGCGCTGCCTTTTGAATTGTTTTAAAGATCCTATCGACAAAGCAGCAATGCGAAACATACCTCCAGCTGACTTCCAGAATCACTCGATGCGTGCAGTTGTTAAGTGAGGAACTCGTGTATGGGTTCTGGGGATCTAGTGAACTATTCAGATTACGTTACAGCTGGCTCTTCAGATTGCAACGTGAACGAATTTTCACCTGGGTTCACGACTCGTACAGCGGCAAGGTGATCATTTCTACAAAGTTTGCAAACTCCTGTAAACAGTCAAACATTAAGTAAATACAACATACGCGAATTTTGAAAAATGTACAGTGATTAACACATTTTCTTGAATATCCTTTCGCTCAAATAACGCCCACCCCCCCAAAAGAAAATGAGTCCTTGCGCGATCAAAACTACTGGACTCACTTATGACGACGATACATTTTTATGTATTTGCGTTACGCTTTGAGTTCCCATGGTTCTTGTCAGAGATCATCTTGTTCATTGCCCTCTTCCTGGCTGTAGCTAACCCTCTGATATAGGGATAATGAGAAATAATTGCATCCCTTGAATAATAGCCCCTTTTGGGCCAAACAAATATCACTCAGGGCGACCAACATGGTACATCTGTTCATTTGCATAATTTAGCGGCCTCGTAACAAGATCTGTAAGTTGGAAACTACTCCTGATCCTAGTTAAGAAAAATTTTCCGTTTTATTCTAGATTTCGGCTTTGATCCATGATCCCATCGATGTGATTCCTGATCTTGAGCCTGGATTTACTGATTCCAGACTACACAAACTTTGATGCCAAGCGAACGATACGTGGGTAGCACTCTCTACAATGGACTAGTTTAGGAGGATTCAGCTTGAAATGGGTACTATTTTAAGATCTGAATGATGATTCATAAAAAGGAACGGTTTGTACTTCGGGTGTAGCCTCCTATGCAGACATTCTTTGAGCTCGTCTCGCAATCTTCCTTCTCCCCGTTGTAGGGGACGAAGATTACTTGACGAGCCCAAAGAACGTCTGCGTAGGAGGCTACGTCCGAAGTTCAAACCGGTCCTTTTTTCATAAATCATCATTCAGATCTTAAAATGGCAACCTCCCCAATAAAACTCTCTTGATTACTTCCTATCCCCACCCACCCCTCACTCAGGTTACGCCCCCGACATAATGTTTGAACCAAGGGCATCATGAAATTTTAAAATGCGGTAGGCAAGTATACATTCCTCCCTTACCTGCTCCGATTGGAACGAGTGTGTTCCACTTTGACATGATTTCTTTGCTCATCTCCAACGTCGCTCCCCTCTCTGGCTTGCCCTTGCGATTCCCATGAAGAGGATACGCACATTTTTAATAATTAGGTAATTATTATTAGCTGCAAATTTTTATGTAAACTAGATTACATCTTGATAAATTAATAAAGATGGTGAATTTTAAGTTCGGTACTGAAATGTGAAGGTGAATTAATCAACATGACACGAGCGTGGGACAAAAAAAAAATTCTGAGTCCCGAACAGGACTCGAACATGACACGAGCGAGTTGATTAATTCACCTTCATATTTCATTACCGAGCTTAAAATTCACCATCTTTATTAACTTATCACTACTCACGATGAATTCGATAGCGTTGATCCTAGCAGTATTCAGGACACCTATCATATATGAACTCAGTTAAATGACCTTGCTCTCTATGAGTTCTCGTAGCTCAGTGGATAGAGCGCCCGCCCGGTGTTTGGGAGGTCATGGGATCTATTCCTGTCGGGGACTCAGAATTTTTCTTTGTCCCACGCTCGTGTCATGTTGATTAATTCACCTTCACATTTCATTACCGAGCTTAAAATTCACCATCTTTATTAACTTATCACTACTCACGATGAATTCGATAGCGTTGATCCTAGCAGTATTCAGGACACCTATCATATATGAACTCAGTTAAATGACCTTGCTCGCTATGAGTTCTCGTAGCTCAGTGGATAGAGCGCCCGCCCGGTGTTCGGGAGGTCATGGGATCGATTCCTGTCGGGGACTCAGAATTTTTCTTTGTCCCACGCTCGTGTCATGTTGATTAATTCACCTTCACATTTCATTACCGAGCTTAAAATTCACCATCTTTATTAACTTATCACTACTCACGATGAATTCGATAGCGTTGATCCTAGCAGTATTCAGGACACCTATCATATATGAACTCAGTTAAATGACCTTGCTCTCCATGAGTTCTCGTAGTTCAGTGGATAGAGCGCCCGCCCGGTGTTCGGGAGGTCATGGGATCGATTCCTGTCGGGGACTCAGAATTTTTCTTTGTCCCACGCTCGTGTCATGTTGATTAATTCACCTTCACATTTCATTACCGAGCTTAAAATTCACCATCTTTATTAACTTATCACTACTCACGATGAATTCGATAGCGTTGATCCTAGCAGTATGCAAGACACCTATCATATATGAACTCAGTTAAATGACCTTGCTCTCCATGAGTTCTCGTAGCTCAGTGGATAGAGCGCCCGCCCGGTGTTCGGGAGGTCATGGGATCGATTCCTGTCGGGGACTCAGAATTTTTCTTTGTCCCACGCTCGTGTCATGTTGATTAATTCACCTTCACATTTCATTACCGAGCTTAAAATTCACCATCTTTATTAACTTATCACTACTCACGATGAATTCGATAGCGTTGATCCTAGCAGTATTCAGGACACCTATCATATATGAACTCAGTTAAATGACCTTGCTCTCTATGAGTTCTCGTAGCTCAGTGGATAGAGCGCCCGCCCGGTGTTCGGGAGGTCATGGGATCTATTCCTGTCGGGGACTCAGAATTTTTCTTTGTCCCACGCTCGTGTCATGTTGATTAATTCACCTTCACATTTCATTACCGAGCTTAAAATTCACCATCTTTATTAACTTATCACTACTCACGATGAATTCGATAGCGTTGATCCTAGCAGTATTCAGGACACCTATCATATATGAACTCAGTTAAATGACCTTGCTCTCCATGAGTTCTCGTAGTTCAGTGGATAGAGCGCCCGCCCGGTGTTCGGGAGGTCATGGGATCGATTCCTGTCGGGGACTCAGAATTTTTCTTTGTCCCACGCTCGTGTCATGTTGATTAATTCACCTTCACATTTCATTACCGAGCTTAAAATTCACCATCTTTATTAACTTATCACTACTCACGATGAATTCGATAGCGTTGATCCTAGCAGTATTCAGGACACCTATCATATATGAACTCAGTTAAATGACCTTGCTCTCCATGAGTTCTCGTAGTTCAGTGGATAGAGCGCCCGCCCGGTGTTCGGGAGGTCATGGGATCGATTCCTGTCGGGGACTCAGAATTTTTCTTTGTCCCACGCTCGTGTCATGTTGATTAATTCACCTTCACATTTCATTACCGAGCTTAAAATTCACCATCTTTATTAACTTATCACTACTCACGATGAATTCGATAGCGTTGATCCTAGCAGTATGCAAGACACCTATCATATATGAACTCAGTTAAATGACCTTGCTCTCCATGAGTTCTCGTAGCTCAGTGGATAGAGCGCCCGCCCGGTGTTCGGGAGGTCATGGGATCGATTCCTGTCGGGGACTCAGAATTTTTCTTTGTCCCACGCTCGTGTCATGTTGATTAATTCACCTTCACATTTCATTACCGAGCTTAAAATTCACCATCTTTATTAACTTATCACTACTCACGATGAATTCGATAGCGTTGATCCTAGCAGTATTCAGGACACCTATCATATATGAACTCAGTTAAATGACCTTGCTCTCCATGAGTTCTCGTAGTTCAGTGGATAGAGCGCCCGCCCGGTGTTCGGGAGGTCATGGGATCGATTCCTGTCGGGGACTCAGAATTTTTCTTTGTCCCACGCTCGTGTCATGTTGATTAATTCACCTTCACATTTCATTACCGAGCTTAAAATTCACCATCTTTATTAACTTATCACTACTCACGATGAATTCGATAGCGTTGATCCTAGCAGTATGCAAGACACCTATCATATATGAACTCAGTTAAATGACCTTGCTCTCCATGAGTTCTCGTAGCTCAGTGGATAGAGCGCCCGCCCGGTGTTCGGGAGGTCATGGGATCGATTCCTGTCGGGGACTCAGAATTTTTCTTTGTCCCACGCTCGTGTCATGTTGATTAATTCACCTTCACATTTCATTACCGAGCTTAAAATTCACCATCTTTATTAACTTATCACTACTCACGATGAATTCGATAGCGTTGATCCTAGCAGTATTCAGGACACCTATCATATATGAACTCAGTTAAATGACCTTGCTCTCCATGAGTTCTCGTAGTTCAGTGGATAGAGCGCCCGCCCGGTGTTTGGGAGGTCATGGGATCTATTCCTGTCGGGGACTCAGAATTTTTCTTTGTCCCACGCTCGTGTCATGTTGATTAATTCACCTTCACATTTCATTACCGAGCTTAAAATTCACCATCTTTATTAACTTATCACTACTCACGATGAACTCGATAGCGTTGATCCTAGCAGTATGCAAGACACCTATCATATATGAACTCAGTTAAATGACCTTGCTCTCCATGAGTTCTCGTAGCTCAGTGGATAGAGCGCCCGCCCGGTGTTCGGGAGGTCATGGGATCGATTCCTGTCGGGGACTCAGAATTTTTCTTTGTCCCACGCTCGTGTCATGTTGATTAATTCACCTTCACATTTCATTACCGAGCTTAAAATTCACCATCTTTATTAACTTATCACTACTCACGATGAATTCGATAGCGTTGATCCTAGCAGTATTCAGGACACCTATCATATATGAACTCAGTTAAATGACCTTGCTCTCCATGAGTTCTCGTAGTTCAGTGGATAGAGCGCCCGCCCGGTGTTTGGGAGGTCATGGGATCTATTCCTGTCGGGGACTCAGAATTTTTCTTTGTCCCACGCTCGTGTCATGTTGATTAATTCACCTTCATAGGTTTTATTTGTTTTCTAATTTCTACTTACGTATCTTAGGAATTTCTTTAATGTAAAGGGTCGGTTAGCGAATAAATACAGTGCCGAAGTAATTTGATCGTACGGTGATGGAAAAAAACACTTGATTTCTTTCGAGTTGCAGGTACAGCTTTACAGTATAAAGTGGAGAAATCAATGGCGGATGTTAATAAAAGTACTGCAGGGTACGTGGTAGTGCTTTTATAAATACAAATCGCGGGCATTTCGTTATAGTTTTGTAATTTATACCATTTGGCATTTTTAAGAAGACTTCTGGGCTTTGAAGATTATCCGAACTGCTCGGATCGACTATAAACTTAGCTTAGCTCTGAATCACTTGACGTTGATTACAACACTGAATAAACGTTAAATTGTTGTAGGGGATAATTTTTGCATTTTCAAATTAACGGAACATTTGACATTTGTTTGACATTTTCCTGTTGACTGCCACAGAAAGCTGCAGTAAAGGGTTCGTCAACGTAACCGGTTTACTAAAGTGTTTACGTTTCCCGCCGTGGACGACGGTCCCGTTCCAGGCCTCAATCGGTCACATACGTCGTCGTCCACGTTCTCGTCGTCATTGCTAAAGGTCCCTAATGAAGACTTACAAAGCGCCAAGAATTATTAATTTTTTTTTACGTTGCACGGAGCTTTGACTTCAGTTTTCAGTGTTTAAATGGCTTCAAGTACAAGTTCAGCTACTCACACTGTTTTCAATTACAAAAATTTGCTGCAGTAAAAAAAGAAACACAAACACAAACCAAAAAAGAGAAGTGTGTAGTGGCCAAAGAAGCAGACGCTTTCGATTTAGCGATCAAACCAGTAAAATTAGTCAAGTAGTAAGTTGGTAAAGTAGGTGATTAGGAATAACTTATAGATAATAAGTAACTAAATAGGAGTTTAAATAAAGTAGCTCATGCGAGTATTTACAGTATTCAGGTCTCACTAGCAAAGAGGGACAGTGTATATTCTTTTTTGAATTGATGAAAAGGCATGTATTTAATCTCAATTGTAGTTTTTCCCCAAGATTTACGTGCATTTTCTCTTTTATTTTTTTATTTTTTATTTTGGCTTTTACCAACGGTTAAATCAAGGAAGCTCAGGACAATGAAAGGTACTTTTACCCAAGCGAAACTAAAACCTCCATAATTTTCAGCAACTTGGTCTTGTAGGACTCGATAACTACTTCACTTCATGGACTCGAGGGGATCATAGAAACGAGGGCGCGTCCTACACTCCGTGCCTTCATTCTATCTCTCCTCCCAGTCTTCTCAGACGTAATCTGCGTGACTATAGCAGATGCCCCATGTTTTTTTTATTTGCTCTTTGCACCATCAGCTATTTTTCGAGTCACAAATTGTTTGACTGACAGAATTTGCAATATGTAACAATCACTCAGTTTAGGTAGTAATTTGAAAAACTCACACATTTTAGAACACTTTTCGCCACCATTTTACTATTGACTAATAATTTGGGGACGGCATCATTTCTATGATTGCAATGCGATGATACGTTTGTATTTAATTTCGATCAACTTCTGCTTATCTCTGTTGCATATTATAATATTCTTAATCCGTTTTATATTTCACTTTAGTTATTTGTTTGAGGGCCACTGATTTCTAGCGGAACCGTAATGTGTAGAATTAAGGTAAATAAAGTTCATTGTTTTTATCACACACTGTGGTCATTATCTCTTTTCTCATTGGCTAAGAATCCACAGTTCACCCTGGAAGTCATTCACTCCCAGTATTCCATTACTAATATGATCTGTTCGCGCAAAGAGCAGATTAGTAAATGCATGCCGGGAAGGAATGCATGATTTTCAGGAGTTCGAGCCTGACAGTAAATCTTGTAATTTTGTCTTCCCAGTATGACAAACCACAGAAAACGCTCAGAGGAAATGCGCGCAAGAACGCAAATTGCACATGGTGTAACGCGTGTTACCAGGGGTTCAAAATGCAGGGAGGAATGCAGAGTTAACGGACCAGGGGAGGCAATTAAGAAATCTCACCACACCCAACCAAAGTGCAGAGGGCGTAATAACTTGGATTCACGCCAAAATAAGCGAGGAAATGGGGCAGAAACGCAAAATATTGATGCAGCGTAGCCCAGTAAAAAAACATGGGGTACGAAATGCTTTGAGGAATCTACAGTGGCAGCATTACCGATTAACGGACCAGGGAAGGCGAGATAGAAACCACAAGGAACCCATCCAGAAGGATAAGAAGAGAAATTAAATTAGACCATGCTATTCATTTACAGCTGCAAATTACATGACAAACCAATTTTCCTTTAATACGATTTCCTTAACAAAATACTGTTTAAATAGAAAACATAAAACCTAAACAGATATGAAAGCCCCTTCTCCCGAAAATTTATCATGAATTATACCCTTCTCATAACATCACAATAATAAGAATACTAAAGTTTGTTAGGTTGCGATATACTGCAAGGAAACGACGGGAGATAAGCAAAACACCGATACAGTGTAACGTACTCGACAATGCGGGAAAACAAGGCACAAAAACTAGGAGAAAACGAAGAGTGGCGAAATTACGGGTTAACGGACCAGGGAAGGCATGGGAAGAGCCTCAGCGATATCGCAGTAAGCTTTACCACTAGAGTTTAGGACCAAGCGCACCAAGAAACGCGAACGAGGGGCGGAAAATCTCGATACAGCGCAACCCACGAAAAAAAAAAAAAAAAGAAAAAGAGACAGAAACAGTAGTACAAAATGCCGGTGAACGATTGACAGTGACGTACTAACAGGTGAAAAGAACGTCAAAGTCACGTGACAGAATGCCTCATGCAGTATTACGAAAACAATCAAACTTCATCAGGTTTGTTCTCCACCAACATGACAAGGCCAAGTCGACATAGTGCTTCACAAACTGCACTGCGCGGACAGCCTTGTGATCAAGTGCATGTCAAGAAACCGTGTGTTCTCGAGTGTTAAGTGACCGCGAGTTTTGATAAGTCGAGAGTGAAGCGGTCTACACTGAAAGGTTTGTAAAGTCTATCAGGAGAGAGTAAACTTTCTAGAGTAGTTCGTTTGTCGCAATGGTTAAGAATCCAAAGAAGCCGTTCCTAAAAAAAGAAAATAAAAATAATAAATGGTTCTTCTGGATGATTCAATATGGCAATGTAAACAGGCATGTCATACGGTCTGATTGACAAATTTTCAGAGAAAACACCTTCCTTGGCAAGCTTTTCTGTTCCAAGTCAAATAATACTGAAAACCATCCAGTTATCTGATATAAAATCCGTTTTTTGAATTTCCACAGGAAAAGTAGAGACACTCCTATTCCCTTCATGCGACAGAAATTAGAGTTTTGGGCAGCATTGAAGGGTTAACTGACCTTTAAAGCAACCGAGAAGGAAATCAACACATCAGTTTTTTGAAAATGAGAAGACAATGGCCTCACCTTTTCTCTTTGGTCGTTACCCCAGATGTACGGTGGCAATTCAGCGGAATTTAATATTGGGAAAACACTGTCCATCTAAACCTCCCGGAAGAATCCCCGCTTGTGCGCTCCGTCCGTCTAAACAAAACAACAAACCACCAATTAGATATGACAACAATATTAATAAAGAAAAGCACAAATATCTGTACGGGTGCCATGAAAGAGAACGTCCAGAGTGAAATACTATTTAACAGAAGGTTAACAGTGGTGTCTAACAAAAGAAATTGAATAAGTCAGAAAATAAATTGATTACAACTCATAGCGATATTGATTTGTAAGGATCCATTTCCTTCACTCAAGAAACACTTCCTCGTGGTACTTAGTCAGGCGTCGGGTTGTAGCGTGATAGAAAGAGGATAAATTAACCACCAATTCAAAAATGAGGGACTCTATCACAAAAGGCGGGCAAACTACAGCATTTTTGCGGCATTACTTCCTCGTTGAGATCGCTTTAGCTCTCGTTTATTCTCGTCCCAGCAGCTCTGTAAAAATTAAAGTTATTGTAATGTTTTTTGCAACTATTAAAAGCTTCATATAAAGCCACCGTTATATTTCAATATTTATAAAGTATATGCATCGTTTGAAAAACACGATTTTAAAGTTTGCGAATTTTAGGGCGGAAAATTGACAATTTTGCCAGCCCTCAAAGTTGTGCCCATCTGCCCTTACAGATGGTCAGGGGAATGATTCGAGTTGAGCCAATATGTTGTATTAATAGAATGCTACTAGTATACTAATGCAAATGCTGCAATCTCATTGGCTGAGCTACTCTTATACTATCAGCCATTAGAAGGCAGGGCTGGAGGGTCGTGTGTAAAATAGTGACGTTTTGTTGTTTTTGGCAAAGTCTTTTTCCTAATATCCTGTCACAAAATCACATTTCATAAACCGCAGCTTTCTACTATCCTTTTAATCTTTACTTTTTCTCCAAATGCTTGCTTCCTTTGGTATTGTTAATGTGTGCTTAGGTGATAGTCACGTGCGTACCTTCAGAGCATCCATGACGTCACTGGCATGAAGAATTTTGGGAAATGTAGATATCACAGGATCCACGATAAAGCCTGAAACACGAAATACAATCATTTCTTAGCAAAATGAGAGTTGAAATTAAGTTAATGCTTACTTTAAACTTGGTATAGTAATGTTTCTATTAAAGACCACAATCTCGTTTTAAATATTAATACCCATGCTTCCCTTAAGGAAAGAACATGAAAGAAGCCAGAAACACGAGCAAGAGGTGACGTTATTGCGCATGCACCAAACAGTCCAAAAAATTACCTGCAACTTGTGAGTCGCGCCCTTCGTCCATTACAACCTCGGTCAGCAGTTGGCGGTACAAAGAAATTAATTGTGCATACATATGACATGTTAACAAAGTGTCCGGTAACATGCTACAAAGAGATACAAAATAACAACTTATGAAATATTGTCACTGCCCAATGACAGCAAATAGAGGAGAATAAAATGAAAATTAGGGCATTGAGATCAAAACTTGGATTCTCATTCTTGCATAGAACTTTAAGTCAAACATTAAGAGATATCACAAAACAAAGACAACTACTGTATCATAACGATTGTAAATTGTAGAACCAATGAACTGAATGTGAACCAACGTGACAAGCACCATGCACGACAAACGTCAGGTAATCGAAGCCAAGATTGGTTAAATTTGAATCTGAGTGATTGATAATCTTACTAGTTATAAATAATCAAACGTTGAAGAGCTTTTAAAAATAATCGTTCAGCTCCTTTGAAAGTTAACAAAGTCAAGGAAAATAATGTTTTAAGACTTGTTGATTGGCAGGTTTGAATAAGATTCGGCGTAAGTTATTATTTATTTTATTGAAAAGACATGTACGGATCTCATCATAATTAAATCTCAATCGCATCAAATGATGTTAGTCTCACAACAAGAAAAACGGATACATACAAAATGATGGGACCTACTCAAATATTTCTGTTTTTTGGTCTGAAATCAGCTTCACTGTCAGCCGTGGCTGGCGATTAGAACGAACAACTTGCTGGAAACGGCTACTGCTCGCTAAGAAGAGAAAACAACAAACAGAAACGATGACAGAACATGAAGGAAAAAATAAAACAAAGACAAAACAAAGACAAACAAGAGATAAAACTAGCACAAGAATTTATCATTTTTTTCCCCAAGTTCCATTCATGTCAAGGGAACTTTGTTTCCCTTGCAAAATCTGTCACTTCAATCAACTTGAGTTAGTTTTATTTAACTCACATAAGAGAGAGTCTTAAAATCATTGAAATTAAAACTAGCATTGATAACACAAATCGAAAATAATTTGCAATTTTGCTATTAGAAACGAAAAGAGCAAGAAATAAAGGAGAACAAGGTAGACAACTAGTATAGATACAGTGTTAATTGTGTGGCGTTTGGGACACTGAAATAGTTTGTGGAAATAATCTACAACATGGATTGACCTGTTCCCATTTATGTAATAAGTCCATTTCTTTAGCGATCAAAGCACGTTCGCAAGCACGAGAAATCATACAAATACTGAGAAATTCAAACCCTAGCAAATATATCATATTTCTATGGCTGTCTTTTTGCAGGCATTCCGAAGTGTACGTTTCGACAGTTGTGACTGGACCTAATGTTGATTAATACTTATTTTAGAGTGAAATAAGAAGTCTCAGCTCTTATTTTTTCCATATAAAAAACTGTTAGTAGAAGCCCGTCATTACCTAGTTCTCAGTTTTTCATTCTTTTTATTTGGTGTTCCTTTTCCTAGTCCCCAGTTTTTATTCTTTTTATTTGGTGTCCCTGTTAGTAGAAGCCCGTCAATACCTAGTCCTCAGTTTTTCATTGTTTTTATTTGGTGTTCCTGTTCCTAGTCCTTAGTTTTTCATTGTTTTTATTTGGTGTTCCTGTTCAGGTGAAATTTAGTGAAACAGGATCCAGTTTCCGTTCACTGAAAGAATTGACAAGAGAGTGATTGGTTACCTTTTAAATTGATGGTGGGGTCTAAGTCCACACCAGTATCAAACGGAGTTCCTCCATTAAGTAGAATCTCGTATGTCCTGTCAAACAACAAGCAAACGGTGTTTCCTCACATAGCTAAACTTTTCCGACTAAGCCTGGTTTTAAATCTTGTAGAATCTGTGCCAACTGGACGCACTATAAGTAAGCGCACAATCGGAGGGGGAGGGGGAGAAGGAGAGAAATATTCATAGACCCACTCGTAAAGTTCACGATTTTTTTATGCAGTCTGAGAATAGCACGAGCACTCGAGAGCACTCCGAGAGTTGTCACGCCAACCTGTCGCCACCTGTTGCTTTGAAACTCCGAGACAAAAACTGCGCGATTAATTTGGCCTGAGAAGCTGGAATTCGCCAATGCCAAAGGGTATTCGCTATCACAACTGCGTAAGGAAAATTAGCACGTTATAATGGTGCGATTCACTTTCATTTCGTCAGGCGTTTATACTCCATCGTCTACATGTTAAATAATAACTAATTTTATATTTTTTTAATCGCCTTACTTGTTTGGTACTGGCGCTCCATTTTCTTCAAACAGTTTCATCACACACCAGTCACATCCTACTTCACTTTTCTCGCCGGTGGACTACAAGAAATAAAAAGATAACAAAGACTACTGCTAAATCTATAAATCATGGCAAACTTGACGTTCAAGAGAGGTTTAACGACGTGTACGGATCGGCGAAAAGGAAGGACGAAAAATCCTGCCCGTAATTGTGAATTGAAGGGTCCAAAGACACTACATGGCACAAAACAATATACGAACATAAAAAATACGATAATAAAAATAAACGACATTGGAACAAGACAGTTCAAGATTGAGGAATGTTACGACGGACTGTAAAAGGGTCTTCCACATAGATTCAATTCAGCATCCATGACATTGTTTCTTTTACGAATGGTTGATTATAAATGCTACAGCTGACGTCCGACAACTCGAACCCGCGGTAACGTGAATCTCGCACTAATTAGAATCAAAATTGGGTTTCCTTGGAACTCCTTCTAAAAGTTAACGGTAATTTTACCCTGGGTAACTCGACCTTCTTGCTAAGTCGACTTAATTGTTTATCTCTTCGGGTCATTTTCTTTATAAGTTTACCTTCGATAACTTGAACCTTATTTGTGAAAGTCCTCGTCAATGACCCAAAGATGGACATAATATAATAAGATTAGTTCTAAAACGTCAGGGACTGGTAACAGACTATTTTTAAAAGAATAGTAACTCGTTCCAAGAATACACTGCAGTAGCCCATCATAGTATTTTTCTACTGCTTTGAATTGCTAAGTTTAATTCCTTCAGATCTGTTGTTACTTGCCATGTTGGCAAAGTATTGTTCATGTGTTGCTCCTACTTTATAATAATCCTGATTGAGACGCCTGACGCTTTCTTCCTTAATTTCCGGTTATTATATTTTCTTTTTCTGATCAAAATCAGGTTTAAAGTAGAGTGGAATACTTGTGAAAGCAAAGTGGCACTATGACTTGCCAAGATTTGACTTCTCATAACATTGTCAAAGTCAAAGCAACCAGACTTGTCAGATTGGAAGTTTCTCTTCAAAATATTACATTTAACGCAAAAACTTCTAGTCGCGCAAAACGGTTAACGCCCATACACAAATGTAGGTAAGAAAATAATACTCACAGTTCTTCTGTAAAGCATGCTCGACTCAAAAAGAATAACTAGGAAAAAGAAACGAAGATCAGTAAAACCATGATGTCGACATACACATTTAGCCTTATAATTGTCTCGTAAAGTTTCGCTGGACCATTACCGATTAGTCTGATATCTCTTTTAAACGGTTCTATTTGGTTAAAACTACAGAAGCAGTCTCAGCCAGTATCCTACGTTTTCTTCTCCCCGAGCCGACTGGGTGCAACATCTTATCGATCCTTATTCAGGGCGGGGTGTTTTTTCTTATGCAGACCGCAACACAAACACCCACTCGTCAATGAAACCATTAATACAATGCCACACTGCAATGCGGCAAAATTCACCGCCGTTGAGCTAAGTAAAATAACTAGGTTTTTTGGCGAAAACAATATAAGCAGTACAACGGCACTTACCAAGAGAATCGTCATTAGAATTTATACGAGCCAGGCACTCTGAATCAAACACACTGGTGGCACACTACAAAGACAAAAACAACATGCATTCATTCTATGCCATGAGGTTTTTTAAAACTTAATTTACTCATTGTTAATACAGTCAAACCTCTCCACACGGAGATTATTGGAAAATTCACTTGGTCCTACTGAAAACAATTTTCACATTACGATGACGCTCTGGATCGGCAAAAGCTTGGATTTTAAAAGATTTTAAGATCAATCAATTTTACAGTAGTTTCAGGCCTCATTTGAACTTTTCTCAGTTTTAATTTATTATTTAAAATGCTACTGAAAAACAATATATGTTCAACGATTATTAAAGTTTTCACATTATCTCCACTTCTATAATACGGACGTATTCAAATCGTCATTTTTTGGCGTCAGCATTAAAGAACTTCGATTTTATATACAAACATCGTTAATCATGATTCCATGTAACTTGTAGCAT
The DNA here is from genome assembly GCF_042242905.1 of Orbicella faveolata. Taxonomy (NCBI): domain Eukaryota; kingdom Metazoa; phylum Cnidaria; class Anthozoa; order Scleractinia; family Merulinidae; genus Orbicella; species Orbicella faveolata. The sequence goes on from NW_028301554.1 coordinate 4,491,539, forward strand.
GCGAAAATTCTTGCACAATTTCAAAAGGAATCCATAACGAACCAAACTTAAAATGCAAACTTTGCTTAAACTTTAAGTTTGTCCATACTGTAATTCATCGCCATTCTTGCCATTCTTTGTCATCCTCACTTAATGACTTTCAGTTATTTGTCGAGTGATGTTCTAAAAAATAAACCTTTTATTCCTGGGTTTTCTATGATCAAGGTAAGTCTTGGAACCTTGACCACAAAAAAGAGCTTTCTCAAGGATTAATACAAGTAAACTCTCCGTCAGTCGCAGCTTTATAGCTAAGAATACTTGTAAGAAACGAAGGGTAACGTAATCTGATTACTGAAATTTCACGGCAAAGAGTCAGCAAAGTAAATATAGGAGATAGTACCTTGATATTAAAATTCCACGTTAACGAATCTTTGTCTGTTGCTGTCGCTCTGACTGAGTGAATATTACTAAGAGCCTGTTGTAAGAAAACTGCAAAGGGAAGGAAATGTTTCGTGGACAACAAATAAATTAAGGTGGCTGAACACAGTTTTTGATACCTGTGTTTCATTCACCTTTTTCTCTAAAACCCTTGATCTCTCGGTCGCCAAAAATGGCAAGCAAGTTAACAACACAAACTTTGGTTTTTTGATAATTAAGCTGACGTGGGTGCCGTTGCCATGGCAACAAGAATAAAAATAAAAAGGCTTTTAATATCGGTTTTGTTTATTTGTAGAAAATCTAGTCATTAGATTTTCTTTATAATTTGCATGCAACAAACTTGTAACGATTCTCACAAGTTAACACCATTTTGCTAATAATTTAACAGAGATATCTTTAATTATCCCTTGTTGCAGGTTCACTGGAATCTCTAGAATTTCCTTTGTTAAAGTTCAATTATTTTCAATACTCCAATTACTTATTTCCTAGCGTATTTTCGTACCAAATTTCGTGAAATTCTAATGAGTGGTTCTCTAGAAATAGGCGTATTTCCGAGAGTGCAATTTTTCATTCAATCGCAATTTTTTGACTTAGGCCCAGTTCATACGTCGCATTTCTGCCGTGTCGAATTCAATTCAGTTAAGTGCGGCAGAAATGCGACTGTGGATTCGTACGTCGCACTTGTGTCGCACTTAATTCAGAATTTATACTGTCGGGTATGTTGGCCAGCGGAAAATGTTTTAAACGTAGAGTATTCAATATGGCGGACGAAAATACTGAGCGACGAAGGACTTTAATTTTCTAAAAATTGTCCGCCAATGGAACGAGAAAGAGAAGGCTGACAACGGAGCAGTATGTGTTGCAATATGTTTAGGTTGCATTGGGTCGAGAATGGCCAAGTTTCTTCTCTTTCTTTGGCGGGAAAGCATTTACGCATGCTCAATACATTAACATAATGTATGCATTAGATTCGACACGGCAGAAATTCGACGTCTGAATCGGTGTCGCATTTCTGTCGGATAATGCGACAAGACCAGTCGAACGTGCGGCAGAAATGCGGCAGCCGATTCAGACGTCGAATTTCTGTCGAATTTAATTCGTTGAATTGAATTCGACACAGCAGAAATGCGACGTATGAACCGGGCCTTACTACGCATGCGCTGCATTTAACTGGGTTCTTTCGGTAACAAAGAAAAAGCTCAGAATTGCTGGGTTCTTTGCATTGTTACCTTTTCCAACATATCTTTGTGATAAAAGACTAAAGCCATCAATACACTGCGTTCAATTAAAGAGAAAAATAGCACAGATAGTGCGGGTGTTGAGTAAATAAAATGATCGCTCTATTGACCGCATGTTTGTTTTTTGCAATCCTTGTGCACGCGCTGAATTGCATCAGCAAAAGCGCGCGCGAAAACTGTGTTCGCCACCTTAAGTGTCATAGCGACATTCTCTACGAACAATTCCAATAAAATCACCAAAAAAGATCAAATATTTAATAGATCAATTTTAAAGTAGTTTTATCTACAAAAGGACTCTGCTATCTCATCATACTTCAAACTCGAAATCATAACCAATAAGCGTACTCAAGGCCAAAGTTTACCTAAAGCTCTTTGCCCGCAGATATTGAAATATATATATATGTTATTTGCCGGCTTACGGTCGGTCCGTATGGTGAAAAACTGTGACTGAGGTCTTGAAAATGCTGCCCGAGGCCTGCGGCCTTGGGCAGCATTTTCAAGCCCGAGGTCACAGTTTTTCACCATACGGACCGACCGTAAGCCGGCAAATAACATGTTTATTTTTTTTCCTGCAGTAAATTGGTTTTACAGATTACAAATGGGTTTGTTTACGCAACTCTTGTCATTGAATCGGTTTGCACGCCGTCTGCTAACGATTTGAAAAAGATCTTGGCAACGAGCGAGTAACTCAGATAGTAGACAAAGAAAGGTGTATTAAAAAACCTCCAGGAACCCAGAGACATCAAAATAACGCAATGGAAACACAAGGTAAGCCATTTTATTCAAATTATTTTCTACACGTAGCATTTAGAGTAGTTTTCGAAGCATTCTCATACGTTGTCTTATAACCGGCTAAAATTGTAACGCAATCGCCAACAGAATAATGTCACGTATTAATCGTATTCAACGTCCCGGCCGCCTGTGCCTTAAGAAGTTTATAGGCTATTTTTCTTCATAATTATCATCAACATGCAAAGAAAGTAGTGTCCGATAGCCCGCGGCTAGTGTATTTTGCAGTCGAGCGAGTGGTGTACTTTTCGGGAATATTTTTGATGACATTCCAATTACAGATGTACTTTAAGAGATTATATTAGTGAGAAACTTTTTGGGTCTAGTGAGAATGACATAGTTAGTTTTCTTTGCACGCCGTTATGCCGTTTCCAACGCTTTGATGAAAATGAGAACACAAGCAAAGGTAAGGTAAACATTTTTAAGGACATTCGACATTTGAGAACTTCCAGTATCACTTAACATCCACAGAGAACTCAGCTCATAGATTAACAAGTAGTGTATAACAATTATTCACCTGTTTGTTGACGGGATCCCAAGTAATGTCTCGAAAAGCTACATTAGACTGACTTAGTTTCGGCATCACCCAAGAGCTAGTTTGCCAGTTTTCTATAAACAATACGTCAGTCATGCAACATTAGACAAAATAAGAAACTACGGAATTTCAATATGGAAAAGAAAAAACCCCGTGGTAAATATCCCCTGTGATATAAGTCCAATAAAAGTTTCCCAACCTCTAAAATATCTTCCCCACTCTGTGACAGTTTCATGGAAAAATCAAAATTTTCTTTGCAGCGCTTTCATTTATTTTCTCAGATACTACAACGATTAAAATCGGACAGAATATCAGCTAATCAACAACAAGAATTATATCTCTAAATTGGAGCTGAAATAGCGAGCAACTTGCCTTCTTTCGCCATTTTTCCGAGCGTAGTTGAACGAAATCCACTGGGCATCGCGTCCATGGCTTTAAGCACATCTGTGGCGCTTGTCTGAGAAGATAAATTATCATACTTGCTTACAACAGGTTCGTTTTCCAACAGACAGTCAAGTAACTGATGATCAAACCGGTTTTGATAAAACGCGAACTGAAAACCAATAACATAACAGGTTTTTATTTTTCCAACAACTTTGACGGCATTTCTTCGCAACAGAAATTGAGATATAGAGATAAAATTTAACAAAATCAAAATTGACACTTCTTTCAAAAGCTCGTTCACAAAAGAAACGGTCGCGACTTTACTTTGTTTTCAGTGTCTGTTTTTACAGCTGCTTTCGATGTAAATTAAATTCTGTCTACTCTTCTTGCAATTACCTTACAATATGGTAATTTGAATAAAAAATCGATTTTTATCTGTAGCATTTAGCATAAAATCCACTTAAAATCCTTAACAACGCTTAAATACAATGCCAAAGTGGCAATCGACAAATAGTTTTTGCAAATGCAGATTTTACGATTTGCAAGAAAATTGTTACATTCTGATTTGAATTTAAGAGAAAGTCATCTCAGCCGCTGATATTTTATTTTTCGTTTGATACAGGTGTAGATATCGCTGTAGAAAACAAAATACAATATTCTATAGTAGGAATAAAGTTGTTTAAATTCATGACTAGACTAAGAAAAAGGATTATTTAAAATAAAATAAACTGTCCCTGATCGTTTACATTGGCTTTCGTAAGTTGTATTTAATGGCCAGCGCAAAGCGATAGTGGTGATTTATTTTCAGTTTAACGAGAGGAATTATTTTGATGTTTCACTTCGATAGGGTTTGCTTTAACTTAGTTTAAGGTAGTCCACGTTTGAAAATTTAGGAAAACCGATTTTTCAGTTCTCAAATATCGCTTTCATAGCGACTGAAAGTAACGAATATCACATAAATACAAATTTTGGTTTGAGAGCAAGTTGAACTCCAGTATTTTTTTCGCCGACAAAATGTGGATCTTCTCGCTCCTCAGCATTTTTACAAACATATATTCTTTCGTTTCAGTACGAGGCTCAAGGTATAGACGGGCTTTATTCGGAAAACGTGCAATAAAATTTGAACCAATCATGAAGCAAACATAATTGAAAAGAAAAGAGCAGTTTTCATGATATCTGCGAGGAAAGCGACGTAAGATTTGAGACAAAAACTGAGACAAACAACGACAGCGCTGCTGTCCCGTTACACAAAAGATTTGTACCCAGTTGATGTCAAAGCGTGCATAGCCGTTGAGAAAAGCCGACTAAATTCACTCCCAAACTTGCAGTTCATAATGTAATAAAATACGGTAGCTTCTTAAGAGTAAGGTTTTCCTCAAACTAAACCCAAATAAAATAACAAAAATAAAATGTTAAAAATACCTCTTCGAATGTATTAACTGTAGCGCAGTAAGCCATTTTCCGCTAGACAGTGATCAGCTGCGGAAAGCGGAAGCCAGAAATGATAACCAGAAATACAGGAAAGAAAAATACCATTGTGTTTTGAAAGTAAACGGTCGATAATATTACGTCACAATTGAACAGCTCGCGCACATAATGAGCGCGGGCTCCAAATCCAGTGTACATATAACAACGTCCGAGTAACATGCACACTGTCCTCAGAACACATAATCTGGACTAGTAAGAGAGTCTCAGGTTCGACAGCTAACTGGAGAAGTTGGAGTTCTTCTTTATTTATTATTTTTTTTCTGAGCACGCATGTTTCAAAGACGGACTGAAAATCAGCTTCTGATATCCTCCATTGTCCTCGAAAAAAAAAAAAAACAGTCATTTAATTTTATCTGCTAAAATAATTCAATCCACGAGAACTACAGACTATCGTTTGCTTTGTATGAAAAATTGTATTTATAAGATCGTTATTAGAAAGATCTTTTTCCATTTTCTTCGGTTCACATAGTCACGCTACACGAACGGCTCAAACAAACTCGCCCCACTTTGTCATCCAATCAGAAAAAGAATCGTGACTCGCTCGTTCGCACATATTTTTTCGTACGCTACTCTCCAACTATATCCATTCGCTTGAAGGTTTGATTAATTCACTGGATTCATATATCTGTGCCCTTTCTGATCGATCAGAGTATGAGACAGACACACAGAGAGACAGACAGACAGACAGACAGAGAGGTTCAAGACATCAAATGGTGGATTGCCACTAAATACATTCGTATAAACAACTACCATACCTCTTGAGTAGAATCTCTCGAAAGAATTTTCCAAAGATCTTTTCCGCTGAACCCAGGAAAAAAAAAACACGAATTAAACTCTCCCGTCATGTACGAATAGCACCTTGGGTATCTTTACAAGGCGTAATGCGACCTAAAGGATGATTACAATATGATCGCCACGATCACTACATAAGATAAGAAACTCTCCGAGAGGATCTGGATCAAACAACCACGAGTGCATTTTGGGATATTTATTATAATTGCAACGATAGCTACAATCTTTGAGGAATCGTTGCCATGTTATCGCAACGATAGCTGAACCTTTTTTTCGGCGATCTCAACGATCAAAGCGGTAGTAGCGCTCCAATGGAAACCTGACAATCACAAACCGTTCCACAAAATCTACAAAAATAATTAAGAGTGCAGTGAAGGTAATGCTTTGATAACTGAGTTTCTTGACGAGTGGATTTGTTACTTAAGATCTGAGCTAACCTTCTTTGCCTTGGAAGCTCGGGAACTTTGTCTGCTGTCTCTGCAGAGAAAATAAAAGAAAAAAAAAAGCAAGCTAATTATTTAACCGTACATCTTCACTTAGGCAGTTGCTTGGTGATTAAAAAACCACATCTTAAAAGGGATTGCTTATTTCTCAGCTACCAGACCAACGCTGTCTGTTGATAACTGCATACAAACTGAATAAATAAACTAGAACATGTCTCTTTTCTAGACCACAACAGGATTTCTAACAGTTACGCTGTTTGCATCCGGAGCCAAGCGCGGGAAAACACGTGCTTCCCAAGTGAAGGTTGTTCCTGATTGGTTAGAAAAGAACAGCTTGACTGCCGTGAATGGTTACAGTGCGAGGCGTGAATTGAGTTCGGCGAACAAATCACCCAAGCAAGACACACAAACAATCCGCCAACAGACAATCAGCTAAAACCGTTCTTAACATTCTTCAAAGTGCTCCTGCTACCGCATCAGGCAAATACCTTTCTTTACTACAGTGGAATCTTCTCCGTCAGTCTTCTCCGGTGAGGTTTCTTCGCCGCTTTCCTCGATAATCTAATCAAAATGAAAGGATATTAAACACAAGTCAACCATTACGATCCACAGATAGTAAGCAAAAAACTGTCGCAAAGGTGAACCAATAGTATTTTTTGCTATCACCATCTTAAAGTATGTCACCACTAACTCCCTTAGTCAATCTACTATTCTTCATGTGGATCGCCGAAATATTACATACTGTCACCTTTTACATTCGCCAAAGTACTTGAGTTCAAAAACAATGGACACGTTTACATCATGATAACACAAACCAACTTTAAACTTTCCAGTATTAACCTTAAGAAGAGTTTTCGGTACAACGCCTTGTTACCCGGCTGCGTTTTCAGCTTCCCACCAGCCATCCTCACTAAAATTTACAACAAAAATAAGAGCGATTTACAAGTTAAAATACTTCAACAAAAAAAAAAAGGTTCAACATTCAAGGTACAGTAACATCGCTTAATTCTAGTTTGGTCCTAACTAGTCTTAGTTTCCTTTACGGCCTAAACAAAACCCAGTCGTTTAAACACACAAACCACACATCGCTCGTTCATCGTAAACAAAACATCCTGCTGCCAAGGCTACGAAACAAACGTAAACTACGTCATCCTCAACGATCAACGCGCGAGCATTTCTAAACTGTCCAATCACGTGTGATCTAGGCACGCACCTTTTCAAGTGGCGGGAAAAATCACTTCAAATCACAATGTTTTGAAAAACACGAGTTCTTTTTGAGGTGGAGTGGGACGACGAACTTCTGATATGTTTCAGAGGTTCTCTTGGCCTAATCAAGTTCCCTCAGAAGGCCTAAGTTAAAAATCCTTTAGTTACAAAAAAAGCATAATTTTGATATTCGATTAGGGTTGAAATGTTTGCTTGCTGCGGAAGATGAAGTCTGAAGGCAAAGATAATAGTTCTATTACAATGCAAAATCAATTCTTCCTCAAAGCTTATTACTACGACTGTTGCGCATGACAAATACAAATAATATCAGATACCTCGTTTTGAAAACTGTTAAAATCTTGCCTTTCTTGAAGCTAAGATCACCATCTTGTTCGCCTGTAAAATCACTCAGCGCCTCAACTTTGAGGACCTAGAAGCATTTAAAGAAAACAAAAGTTTACGATAATGGCAAATCTCCGATAAAAGTAGTGGAAGAGTTTCCGATTGTTATAGACCAATCAAAACTAAGCACGAACACTAGCGAAGTATCTCCGAAGTGTCATGGCGCCATGACACTTTGTAATTTTGCTTAGCAACGGGAACTGTAACCTGCGAACGTAGACGTAAAATACATCTGCGTTCTCAGGCTACCAGAACTGCGGAAACAGATAAACTTTCAGAGATGGAACTCCTATCTTGCCTACATGGACGGGTTGAAACTCACGCTTCATGAAATGCCGTGATTCGGACTACAGTGTATCTGAAATAAAACTGACTCACCATAACTATGTTTGTCGTGGTTTCCTCTTCACTCTCGTCATCATCATCGTCTTCATCTTCGTCTTCACTATTTTGTAAAGAAGTAAATTAAAAACATAAATTAAGATTGCTCAGATCTACTGAGGTGAGCACCCAATGTTTCAGTCACCATTCGCAATATACAGGCGTTTCGACCTCAGACTAAAAGCTCAGAAAAAAATTTTCAAGGGAATACCATTCTGTGTAAACGTTTTTTGTCAACTTTCAACAGAGAGCAAAGAGCTTCAGCTTCAAGCGGTTCATATTGTTATCTATATACCCATCCTGGTCTCCGTTAATCATCCTAATGGGTTCCTCTCTTCTGCCTCGTTTCTCATATACTATTCTACAAAAATTACACCATTCTTGTTGGTTTTCTAAGGTCTGGAAACATGTTATTGAGCTTCACCACGGAAAGTGCAGAAAATAAAAAGAAACATGTATAATGAAATGACTAGACGGCCTATCAGTAGTACAGCTCCTTGAAAGTTTTCTGTAGAAAGCAAGGTCACATTCTCTCAACACACCTCTCTGGCATGTGCGTGCCATCGTCATCAGCGTTATCTGTCTGCAAGTCACTGTTGGATGCACCAACATCGCCTTCTTGCATCTTTCTGAAATGTTACAAGAAAGGAAACAGAGAAATGCAATACATTGTACGGTAGCTATGTAATGGTTTGGAGTGGTACATCGACAAATACTATCCCGCCAGTGACTTCATTTTCAGTTGACACAAGAGAGTGTGGATACAACGGAAAAATGGGGTCACTTAAAAAAAAAAAAAAAAAAGAAAAAAAAAGCAAGTAGCTCTCTTTTCATTACATAGAGTACACTACACAGGTTTTGTGAAGCAAAAAGACACCTTATCCGTCAAGTGATTTCGCTAGTCCCTAGGAAAAAAATACTTATTTAAATAGTAAAAACTACAAGTCCCGGGCCGAATTTATGAACGACTTATAAATTTAGGGTATCTGCTTTGAATGTTCATGTGAATGTTTATGTGGCTACGATACTAAAATCTTGAAGGCATAATTGAAATATTTTATTTCGGTTGGAAGCAAACGAAGAGACAAAAAAGGCAAGATATATGCATGAATAAATCTGGTGCTGAAATCATTACCTGAAATAGTCTTCCTCAACTTCATCGGGTTCTAGTTGTTCAGAAATTTTGTCAAGTTTGCTCTGTCAAACAGAAATTTAAATTAAAATAAGTCAGCTATGATGGAAAGTTCAAGAAGGGTTTACCATTATGTATGACGAACATCAGTCCAGCAGATACACACTCGATAGATATTCCTTAGCAGTACGTACGTTTGTACACTCAGTGAACACTGAATCAGCTCTTTGTCTGATTTTACAATGCACTGCTGTGTGCCAATTAGTACAAACAATGTGAATACATGTAGATTGAAAGGACTATTTTGCTTGTTGTCAATTGGGATAAATTATTCAAGCTTCACTGATTTTTCGTTTGATTGAACTGAGAAAGATTTTGCATACATGTATAATGTAAGGTAGATTGAATATCTACTGGGTTTTTAGTTTCGTTTCGTTTTTGTTTGACGAAAGAAGTAGAAAATTGTCCCTTCCCAGAATTGCAGTTGTATTTAGTAAGCTTCTTGTAAACCTCGATTAATCTGTTAAACCATGTAAAACCCGCCTCTAAGGATCACAGCAATCAACATAAGCAAAACAAAACTTTCGCTAAATCAAAACAGGGTATATGACCCATCAGGATAACTTTAAAAAGCTACAAGTAAAACGTAAACTTATTGCGGAGAACATGGACAGTTAATTGTGACAAAAACGATGAATTAAACAACTACAGCCTGAAGGTATAAAAATGCATGGCTGGGTAATTTTAGAATTATTCCTTCAAAAGCACATGGCTTATGTTTTAAGGCACAGCTAATCTCGAAATGACTTGCATTTAACTTCTATTGCAGTCAAAACATTGTGGTTTTTTACAATGGACACTAGCCCCGTGTTTCAGACTTAAAAAATCTATAGTTGAGATCTAATTGACTGGCTTACCAATTCAACTGTAAAATGAAACTGTTAGTAATTATAAATATTATTAATAGTTTCTGCGAGGATCATATGTAAAAATCGAACGTTTAAAAAAGCAGCCATCATACAAAAGGTAATAGTTTTGCCTAGCTTTCGCAGGTAGACCTTAAAATATTCGCTAAGGGAACTCAGACCGATTTAAAATTACGGATTCTCCACACCTCGTAAACATGAAACAACGATTTTTGCATTCTTCTTCTTTGTAGACGGATAAACAAGGATTAAATTCCAGCTGCGATGTCCAGTATAGTAAGCCGTTGTTGATACAGTAGATCATTTAAAAACGTTGTTTCATTAAACACTGTAGGTCCATCAAACACCTTGATGTCAAAAAAAATTACTGACCGAAGCTGAACCCATTTGTTCCTGTTTGTGACAACCTGAAGTAACTCAGGAAACTAGCATGCAAATATTGAACTCTTAGTGACGTAAATATATGTCTCCAGACATGTAAATGAGGCGAGATTTAGCAGCTGCTCAAGACAGAAGTTCTATAAGTTGCTTAAGGCAGTCCATTATCGTTGTTACTTCAATTGTGGACATTTTATACTTGAAAAAATATTTTTCTGCACATGTGACTAGCAAATACATAGAACATGACGGAATTTTGAGAGCACAAGATAAATTTAAAGAACACGGGACTCCGCAAGAGAGTGTGTTTTATGGTTTAGACATCATTACTTGTATATCAATTCTCAAATTTAACACTGGCGAGCGAAACCTCTACATGTATGTTCTTCTACATGTATACTCTGATGAAACAACACTTTTAAGCCAATCAGAGGGCGCTCAAATTCAACTTGTACTATAATGTAAAGTAACATTACGTCCTACATATTATCAACTCTCATTATAACATCATCTACTCAAAGAAGAAGAAACAACTGCATGGTGCCAGTAAGTAAGGAAAGTAAAGACTTGCACAACACTGGTATGCAGTTCTGCGCAAAAATAAGGCAAAATTGTTAATGATGCATCTTCCCACAAAACTGCAGAAGTCTCTGAATCACCTCAGAATGAAAATCCATCAAAAATTTGACACAATTCTTTAGATGACAATGAAAATTGCAAGTAGCATAAAAATCAAGTACATGTATATAAGCAAGTTCATAGAATTTCACATCAGTCTTATTTTTTAAAACCTCTTTTTTTTTCTCAATGAGAAAAAAAAACAGACAAGCGTTGTATTTTGTTGTAATGAACAAAACTTGTCTCCAGTACTTTTGCACAGTACTCAATGTTCACATACACATATTTATTTATTTATTTTATTTATTTATTTATTTATTTATTGCTATCTCTCTTTTTATTTTTTTCTTTACACTGGCCTTAAAAGTCCTATTGGAGAGTTGTCAAGAGAGATTCCCCACAGTCAAGCCTTGGGACTGAAAGTGTTCCTTTATAAGGAAGGAGTCTTGTTATGTCCAGAGGCGTGAGAGATATTTGTTTAACATCCCGGGAAAGGGGTAGGGGGGTACTATACAAAGTTCTATATGAGGAGGCTCCACCCCTAGCCCCAACCCCTAACCCTTTTGTATACCATTTTGACAGAAAAGCTACCCATTTTCTATAATATCTTTGTATTATGAATAAATTGCCAAAAAAGGAAATCTTGCCATTATCATGTAGAACTTATTAACTTGCATGATACAGCCATAAAGTGCAAAATACTTTAATATAAGGCACTTTTAATTAACTACATGTAAATGGCAGATTTCCCAACCCTTTCATATACATGTACCTCAACTTGTCTTGTGAAATCCCTACCCTTTCATATACCTCAACTTGTCTTGTGAAATCCCTACCCTTTCATATACCTCAACTTGTCTTGTGAAATCCCTACCCTTTCATATACCTCAACTTCTCTTGTGAAATCCCTACCCTTTTATATCTTTTATATATCTCAACTTGTCTTGTGAAATCCCTACCCTTTCATATACCTCAACTTCTCTTGTGAAATCCCTACCCTTTTATATACCTCAACTTGTCTTGTGAAATCCCTACCCTTTCATACACCTCAACTTGTCTTGTGAAATCCCTACCCTTTCATATACCTCAACTTCTCTTGTGAAATCGTTACCCTTTTATATCTTTTATATACCTCAACTTGTCTTGTGAAATCCCTACCCTTTTATATACCTGTGCCTGTAAAAGTACCCCTTTTGGTTGGAGCCTCCCTGTATAGGCCATTATAGAGAGTACACCCCTTCCTCCAATTCTTCTGTAAGAATAAACTTTGTTGAATATGTACCTTTATTTCTTCCAGCTTTTACTGTTCTTTTCTTTTCTGCTCATTGAAATCTTGTAAAGAGCCATTACTTTCAGCCTGATAACGATGATAAAAATCAAAAAAATGTTGTTCACCTTTTACAATACCTAGCAAACAAAAATAAATAATTTATATGGTTTGTTGTACCTTCAACTTCAAAGATATGTACTTTGCTCAGAATAAAGTTGTGAACTGTGTTCCAATGTTTGTAATTTTGCTAACAGGTATAACTTGCAACATGATTGGCTAATTTGTGGCATACTTTCCAATTTACTAAAACACTTTTCAATGTACTTGTCATGGTTTGAGAAACTAACTTAATAAACAATGTAAAATGTTCATACCTCTGGGAGACTAGAGATCTCACTTGAAAGCAATTCAATTTCTGTTTTAAATGTGTCACAGCTAAGAGAAGGAAAAAAAATACTGTCTACCTTCAATCTAAAACCATTTTCTTGTTACCCTGCACAGTTCCTTACAGTATAAGAGTGCAATGCACTACATCTGTAGAACATGGGGACTAAAGATATCGATATCACAGAGAGTTCTGACAAATCAATGTACATGATGTCAGTGAATGTTTACAATGTTTGTAACAAGATCATTAGCCCTGAAGCTGACATTAAGAGCACAAACATTCTACCAGCATTTTCATTTCAGGGCATGCACTAAACCCAAAACAGAAACACAAAACCAGTGAGACAAAACCAAGCAAAACATACAAAACCACTGAAACCAACAAAACAAACAAAAGGAAATAAAAATAGGTGAAACCCCTTATCACTATTGGGAGCGACAACTGTAAAATGTTCTTTTCAGGCTAACTGAAGTGAAAGTCTGCAAGTCTGAAGTGATGATTGCACTCTGCTTAGCCTGAATATCAGTGCTTGGGTAGCTGTCTGTTTACAGTCAGCTCTCAGTAATGACACTGGAAGTGCTTTTGCTTACTTTCAGTGATTTTGTTGGGCTTAAGATATTTCTTTAAGATATTTTGGTGGTTCTTTTCCGGTCATTTGCTCATTTCCCTTTTCACTTAATCAGTGGATAAGTTTTAATGGTTTAGGTATAGTACATCCCTTTTGTCTGTAATATGTCATAACACCTGCCCAGCTTCACCAAGAACATTATTCATTTCTTTCAGCTGACTCCATGCAAGACAAAGTGGCAAGGACCAAAACATGACATAGATCGGTAATCTTTGCAACATTTGGAAGTGGTAGGAATGTCTTCTGAATCATCATCAGTAATGTTCAGAAATTCACTTCAGGTACATTTACACCTGCTTTCAGTGTTACATGCATAGGCGACATCTTTTGACCATCTTTCAACATGCCATCTTTCGACACGCTATGCAAATAACTGAAAGACCATTTAACTGTAACTGAATTGGCAAATTTTTTTGGTTATATTTACCAGAAGAAATGGATGACAATTATATGATAATTACTGACCTAAGATGGCTGAAGAAGATTGCGGACTTCGCATGTTTCCTGATTTACAGGATAATTCAAATGACTTTAGTGTAGTCGACGGGCTCTCAATAGTGACTTCCAGTAGAATTGGGCTGCTGCCACTTTTAATATCTGCAAGGTGTAAACATTCAAAACAGTCAATTTATTTTCCCAGAATGACTTCTTGATACTCCTTTAGAACCTTAGTTTGACATCAAATAAATCCATTGTTCATGACTAAAAGTAGAGTTCGACCGTAAAGAAGTCAGTTATGCTTACATTTTTGATGTAGGCCAAATTACACGGTATGTCGAAAGGAGCTACCTATGCATGTAGCACTGAAAGCAGGTGTAATATGGATACAAAAAACACATGCATTTGACTTAGGAATTGGCTGGTTTAAGATTCCAATTTAAGACAATGTATGAGAATGTTTCGGAAATTGCTCCAGATGCTATATGTGTAGAAAAGAATCTAAATGATGATCCATCCAGACGAGTGTAAAATTTGTCAACCTTCAAAAAAACAGATTATTAAGTATTGAGTAAGGACCATTCTATGTTATGTCCAACCCCCTCCCCCCCCCCCCCCCCCCCCCCACACACACACACACACACACCCTAGATGGCTTTTCTGGTGGAGTAACCCATAGACAAGATTTTCTGAGGTATTATGATAAAAAAACAATTATTTCTAAGGGGTACAATACCAAGAGTAAATTTCTGTCATCATCAACAGGCTGGATAGTGGGGATATACTTTTTCGGAAGAGGGCATCACAAAACATTAATTTCTGAAGCCCTACTGTTTAATAGGTTCTTTTCTGAGGGAGTCAGGAAACCTCAACTATGGGAGGGGGGTGGGTGGGGTGAATATTAACTGGAATGGCAAAAAAAGAGACCTGCAGCTGTCTGCCTTATTTGTTTTGACCTTAATTTGCTTTGGTAAAATACGTTTCCCTTTCTTCAATTATTTTCACTGAAAATGGTCTTGATGTGCTATATTTGAGAATCATTGTAAGTTAACCACTGATCACTGTATAAAGACTGACAAATGTTAAACATGGCGACATCAGCTGACTTACCCGTCTCGAAATAGAATTGATTCTCTTTTGCACATACGCAAGGCTTCCTTTCTTTGTCGATTTTTCTACTTTGCTACGAGACATTGAAAGATAAATAAACTGTTTTCATTGTGTTGCAACCAAACGTTTGTTCAATATCTTGAAGCGAAACTCCATGAAATAATGTTGTACGCGATCGAACTTTCCGCCATTTTTTTGGTTATTGTCAAAATCATACCCAGGCTCCTGCATAATGCGAATTAGTAACCGCGCCACTTGTCTTTCAAGGTGGCGGCTGCTTGGTAAATTGAGACGGGCGCGTGTTACAAACAATATTTAGCTCTTAATAACCGAGCTGTAGGTCTGTATGGGAGAATCTTGACCGAGGTCGTAAGTACAGACCGAAAGCAGTGAGGTCTGTACACATGACCGAGGTCAAGATTCTCCCATACAGACCCACTTAGCTCGGTTAATAAGATGTTTATTAAATGCAAAGAAGAAAACTTTAATTCGTATAATGTAACTGGATTGCTGACATTTTGCTTGCGAACGGCGATGCCGAAATTTGCTTGTCCTCTTTACTTTTTTTTTGTCATCAGGCTTTTTGGAACTTCCATAAATGATCGAGAAGAAAATAAAAGAAAATGGTGAATATTTTTGTATTTTAGTTTGCTACTTTTCAAAACGAAAATGAAACCGGTCTAGATGCCGGTCTAGGTGGGAAAATCTAGACCGCGGTCAATATCGATTTCAGCCAATCAAATTCGTGAATTCGGTAGTTCCCAGTCCTTGTGAGACACAGCCATATAATAATGATAACTTAAAGGACACAAAAATTAACAAATAGCAGAAAATACTCACCATCTACAATGTGGGCACATGTGCAAACACCTTCCAGTTTTGGTTTCATTTCGCTGTCACTCGAGCTTAGTTTACTCTAGATTTGTGGTCCGAAGTTCCTTATATATTGAGAAGGATTCCCGTAGCTCCTTGAGAAAACAACTAGAACAACAACTGCAACAAAACAATGACGCGTGGTACAAAAAACCGCAAAGTTTCGTAAGAAAGCTTATAATGAGGAAAGTTTCGGGCAACAAGAGAACATGACCATTTATTTTTAGGGAGCAAGGGATATTTTGGGGATTAATTTCAGAGAACAAGGGGTGTCTATACTATTAAAGGAACTTTGACAAAAACATTAGGCTCAAAGAAATTTATTAATAAGGAAGTAGGGAAAAAGTAAAATTTTAAGGGATCAAGGGGAACAGACTTCCCCCTTTCTTGGGAGGCAATCCATAATGTTCCGAGTAATGGTAAAAAATATGGATGTAAGATAGAAAGATGAGGAAGTGTGTTATGTCTGTTATTCGTTATATGGCTGGTTTGTAGTGTCACGCCATCAAAAATACAAATCGTAACCATTCAATAAATTAAGTCAAGAAGCTGAGATATGAAAGATGATTGACATATAAATAACCTCGCCAAGTTTTAAGTCTGCACGGTTTTCCATCCGCGCGTTATTCGGAAAAGTGTAACTCATCTTTTGACTTACTCGACAGACTTATCGAGCCGCCATTTTAATGTCACGCAACGCATAAACTTGAAAATTCCGACGTGCTCCATTACAAAATGAGGAACCCTGTTGGGCTTAAGCGTCGCAAAACGTCAAGTTATTAGAGGGTCTTACATCT
Organism: Orbicella faveolata; assembly: GCF_042242905.1. Lineage (NCBI taxonomy): Eukaryota > Metazoa > Cnidaria > Anthozoa > Scleractinia > Merulinidae > Orbicella > Orbicella faveolata. The sequence continues at coordinate 4,508,172 of NW_028301554.1, forward strand.
GATGAAACTAAAACTTCACAAGGATTGGTAATTTCTTATTTTGGAAATTGATGACGTCACATGAAAACCGGCAATACGATGTACCTGTCCGTTGGAAAGGGGGAAAATAGGCCTCAGTTTCAGTTTTCGAAGTAACTCTTAACGCACGCTTCTTAACTTTCTCAAGTTTCCGCTAGTCCGAAGATTTAGAATAAAAACACAACGTGATAATACTTCAGGTGCAGCAAGGATAGATTACAGTAAAAAACAAACGCCCTCTAAGCAAATCTCGAGAAATTTTCGGTCTCGCTTCGTGAGATCCGAAAAGTCGCGGACTATCTTACTTACTTACTAACGGACCAAAAACAAACAAACCAACCAACCAACCAAAACAAAGTACAACAAAACTAGAAGACAGGCACTGACAAATTAAACTAACTAACTAACAAGTTAAACTAACAGGTTTTTTATTATTATTCTTTTTTTTTTTTGGAAAATGGAGGAATACCCTGAACATCAGTTCTAACAATATGAAAACGTCCAATACGGTATTCTTAAAAAAGATACCAACACAAAGTCAAAAAGTTAAGTAACAACATTGAAAATCTTAACCACGCTGGGAGTTTTCTGTTAGTGCGCTAGAGAGAAATAGTGTACACCAAATGTGTCCTTTTTCCTTGATCTCACAGGGAATTGATACATTCCCTGAAATACAGTGATACAGTAAAATTCCGCGTTTAAAAACCTAGCAGGTAACGAACCTACGGCCTGCATGAAACATGCCATTTAGACACCCATTTTTATATATATATATAACAAAATAATAAATTTAAAAAACAACAACAACAAAAGAAAGCAAACAAACAATTCAGTCTGAAATTCGGGAAAAGCTTCTTATTATGTTTGGTAGGCAAGAAATAATACTGCTGTCTATTGGTACAGTGTTAGTTCTGTTGCGGTGTTCTTGATTGGAAGTTTAAACGTGTAGTCGGACAAAACCTACGAACATCAGGCTCATTTTTTTGAAGACATTAAACCTGTCTTGAACCTGATATTTCCAGTGTGCAGACACCAGTCTCCCGAAATACAACTCAATATTTACCGCTTTTTTAGTTTAAATTCACTATTTCGTAATGTCCGATGAATCTAGTGTATTTGAGAACCTAAACAGGCTTATTTCTTCTTGCATCAAATATTTAAGAACGTATTTAGCCTGACCTGGAAAATCATGTTGTAGGTAATTATAGTGTACAAGGGATCGTACAGCATTACTTCAAGGAAGATTGCCAAGTTGACACGTCCCAAAAATTGTCATCTAACAAGAAGCTTATTTTAACTTAGCAAAAACGTGCAACACAAAATATGTCGGAGAGTAACTGTACAAGAGAAAAGTAAACATCGCAAGTATACTCACAACATGGTCAGCATTTAACAAAAATTCAAAACTACCGTGGAGTCATTCTGTTTACAACCCGGGCCCATGATCCACTTGGATGTGGCAAGGGTTTAGGTATTCTGTGGTTTTACGACGAAATCTTCAACTTATACCAAGCAGCCACACGCAAAAGGCTGACCATGTATTGGAAGTAGCACAAAACTTTAAAACCTTTTCCTTAAAGCTTCAAATTGAGGCGACATGTATATGGGGTGACAACTGGCACTTTGCTGGTAGAAGGCGTGACTCAAGTTGGTCGTCAAAGGCTGGCTCAATTCACGCTTTTGATGTGAGACTGTTTGCAGCTCCCGCAAACCTTCCTATACATGGCCAGCCATCTGTAGCTGATTAGTTTAAGGATGTCACGCAGAACTCAAGGTGTGGCGTGATCAAGATTCTAAAATTACTGATTAATTATACTGAAATGGCCATCCTCGAGTTCCTCTAAGGAGGACTAAAATATTTTTCACTTTAAACCACCAACAGTCCAAGGAGGCCGTCTAAGAATGTGAACCACAAGACTCTTAACTGACAAAGCTATAATACCGATAACCTTGGAATGGCTATCACAAGAACATGAAAATTATTAATGACGTTTAACTTTCATCCGTTAAAAATTGATGTCGAAAATATCACGTCAAGAAACGTTAAATATTAATTCCTACTGGGGCTAAACATGTCCTTTGCGCATTTCGAAATGACCGGTCTAAAAATACAATAGCATAACATTTCTAGGATGCCACATTTTCCCACCCCTCCCGGGTGATTTTCTACTCTATACCCTATTTGGAGCCCAGGCCTCAGTTGCTCGAAGGCTGGATAACGCCATCCACCGGATAAATCGCTATCCAGTGGATAAGTGTTAACAAAACAAACCACGCTATCCACTGGATAAAGATTTATACGGTGGATAACGTTGCCGACCTTTCGAACAATCCGGGCAAGTTTTTCTGCTCTGGGTATCATTTCCTCTGGCCTAGGCTCCCTGTACTACACCTTAGGTATCCTGTATTCTAGAGGTACAAGCGTTTCTTTATCGCACCCGTTTTGAACGGAGCAATTACTTTTTTGGAATCCACAGAAACTTTGCATACGAACGTGTTAACTTAAGTGTCCAGCGTAACCCCTTCCCTGCCCCGTCTTTTTGTTTACATCGCAAGGATATAGTTAACTTGTGAACCCCAAGGAGTACCCCTGAGATTGACAGCCGGTGCCCCTATTAAGTGAATTCCATATACATTGTTACTTCATACACAGAGTTCTTCATGTCCTTTCATTTACAGGCATCTTTAGCGAAAACGTTGCTATTTTACGGCCATTTCTCAGTAACGGACAGCCAAGTCTAAAAGAGCGCAATTATTACAAGAAAAAAACTGCATGATTCTTGCTTCTCAGAGTTCGTCATGGTCCACAAATGGTTTGCTATCGTCAAAGTTCACTTCATCCCGGCTGTGATTGTAGTACAAACCCGACGGCTGCTTCTTACCCATAGCGTTCTTGACCCGTGTTCGAAGAGACGGCCTTAAAGAATTCCCATCCACTGCAAACTGGAAGGTTTCATCGCGTTCGTGGCAGTAACGGTACAACACGATACCCACAATGATAGCAATGATGACTACTAAAATTACCACGATAGCCACTATCGTTCCTGTTGAGATGGATTTCTTTTGAGCTAATGGCTGTGCAGAGGTTACTGTTCGGAGTAAAGTTTTAAAAAAATGGAAAGTGAGTTTTGTTAATGCAAACTGAATTCAAATCGTGCTTTTGCAAGCTTGTTTAGGGATTACATTTCGAATAAAAGACCTCGCCAAAAATACAATCGGGATACTTCCCCCCTCTCCCTTACTTCATACTACCTTACCAAAAGTTATACTCCCTACTCTTACTTAGGTGTCCTACCCTACCTTACTCCTTTGCTGGCTACCCCTATCCCATCCAAGTGTAGTTAACTACTACATTCTACCCACCCTTTCCTACCTTACCTCCACTTCCCTGCTACCCTACTCCCTCCATCCCTACTTTGTCAACTGCTCCCTTCCTTATCCTAACCTACCCACCCTACCCTATCCCAACTTATCACGCACTCCCAACCCTACACCACCCTGTTCTACCCTACACTACTCTACTGTTCCCCCTCTCCTCCCCTGCCTTATACTTTCCTACTGCCCTTCTCTCCATTCCTACCCTACCCCTCTCTATCACACCCTAACATACCCTGCCTTTCCCTACCCATTCAACCCCTCCCTTCCCTACCCTAACCTACCTTACCCTACGCTAATCTACCTGCACTACCCTACCCTGCACTACCCTGCTCCACTCGTCCCTTCCTCACCATAGGCTACTCTACTTTACCTTACTTTACCCTATCCGACCCTATTCTACCCTACCCATTTTCCACCCACCTTACCTAATCATGCCATACCCTACCCAAGGCACCTCTACTTTACCCTGCCCTACCCTACTCTTCCCTAGTTTATTATACCCTGATCTTCCCTTCACTGTCCTACCCTTCGCTATCCTTCACTGTCATACATGCTCTGCCTTACCCTATTCCATCCTTTGCTTTCCTACCCATTCTTACCTCACCTAAGCCTTCTTGGTATTGCAGCCCCACCCGTTACCATCTTACCCTGTTCCGGATCAATGCCATCCACACGAAGTACTGCCGACTTCCTGTCCTCGCCATATTTATTCTTATAAACGCATGTGTACTTTCCAGCGTCCGCGACTGTAACCACAAACAACTGAAGGGAACCGCTCTGAGCGTTAATGGTTACTCTCTTGGATGGCTTAATAGTCTCGGAATCCTTAAGCCATGTCAGCTCAGGCTCTGGAGCGCCCAAACCAAGACAGAAGAAAGTCACATTTGCTCCAGAGAGGACAGAAATGTCCTTCGGAGGACTGGAGATAATCGGCGGACCTAGACAAAACAACGCATATTGCTGGTTTCACTGTTATGCCATCAAGAATAAACATGGCAACCAATAAATAAATAAAGTCAAGTAACTGAGATACGATAGAGGATTGATTTATATATACTACCTTGCCTAGATTTACATCTGTGTGGTGTTTTGGCAACTACGTTATTCGGAAAAATATTATACATCCAAATTTAAAGAGCTTTGTTTGGAGACACCATCTTGGTGTGTCTCGGAGGTGCACCAATATGGCGGCCGTGAAGTAACAGAAATATCTGCCATTTAGTTTTTATTATTATTATTATTTTGAAATATGACAGTCTCGCGCGATAACCAGCAATTACAATCGTTATTCATTGCACAATCTCTGGTCTTAGAACGTACAAATAATATAATAGGTTACGATCCAAATAGCAATCCTGGGCTACAGGACAAACCTCTAAATTTGATCCTTTTCGGGGTTGAGGGAAAGATAATTTTGACCTAAACCCTCGGGGCCATGTTAGAATATTCGGCTACATACAAAGTGGACTATTCTGTATCTCGTGTCTTTTTGTAGAGCGCGGTCGCATAGCTACAGGGGTATGTTGTCTTATGCAAAGCCTTACGCGTGTGCGCATGTCTTTAAGGGGTGTCCGCTGCCCATCGCGATTGCGAAAAATACGTATGCAGTAAATACCGACGGATAAGCCGCACTCGCAAATAAGCCACACCACGAGTTTGGCAACTCAAATTTCAGAAAAAGTTTTAGGGAAGAAATCAAAATAATTCACGAGTGGAGTCTTAAGAATGATTCTATACATGTAGATTTCTTGACTTACTGAATGTAAACCGGCGTGGTGAAAGTAAAAAAATAAGATCTGAAGTAGCCGAGAGAGTGTTTGAAGAACATCAGGTGAAATCGATCAATAAAAAGTATTTTTGAACCGGCAAAATAAGCTAAATGATTGAAAATTGCATACAAATTATTGCTTCGCCCAACGTCTTGGTTCTGGTCAATGCGAAAATTGTATAATGTAGAGAAGGTAACGCCTAATGTATATACTGAGGATAAACAAACTAAAACAAAGTAAATAAATATAACGAAACTTGCCAGTTAAGAGCACAGTTGCCAGCCACACACGAATGCTGCCACGATTCCATGCAATACAAGAGTACACAGCAACGTCTTCTTTGGTAACTTGCCGTATTTGTAATTGGCTCGCAGTGTAACCTCTGCTCGAGGCTGAGTATGTTGTGACAGTATTTTTAGTGCCATTCGTTACCAGTTCCCCGTCTTTCTTCCAAGCTATTTGAGGTCTGGGGACCCCTGTTACGTTGCAATGGAGAGTAACCTGGTCTCCCTCAGTTGCAACAGTGTCCCAGGGGTAGTCTTTGAATTCAACAGTCACTAGAGAGGAAAAAAATTATAAATAAAAGAACAGGTGAAAGTTTGTTTACCGCAACAAACAACATTTGTTTGCTGTACAGTTCGACATAGAGAAGCCATTTAAACACCTGTCAATCAAATGCAAGAGACACGCTGACATCATTCTTTGTACTGACTGGTTGTAAAGCAATTGAAACATTTTGAAATTAACGCGTATTTCGTGCAATGTTTACGTATTTATCAATGAAGAGAGTTTAGCCTTTGAAAACGCAAATGGAACAAAAAGAAGCCAGATTGTGAGTTAGAGAATCTGGCTCTAAATCACCCACGCAACGAGAAAAATCTTTCCATGTTAATAAAATTAAGCAACCAATTTATCACTTTTACTGTACTCGAGGGTACCACGTTAAAATCAAAGGGTATTTTACATTATAAAAAGTTTTCAGTGCAAAACGATATATATTATTAGTTTCTTAATTGTCAAGACTTATGACATATTTTAGCTTTCGAGTAACGTTTAAATAGCAAGAAATATTTCTTAACTGAAAGGAAAAAAGCGACCGTTTATGAGCAGTAATTCCAACACTCACATCCGACGATAAGAGACGCATTTGCGCGGGCCTCCCCAAGTTCGTTGATCAGGGAACATTCATAAAGCCCTGCGTCCTCAAATTGAACGTTTTTAACCTTCATCATATAACTGCTGTCTATGAACTCGTATCTCGCAGAGCGAGTGAGATTCTTCCCTTTGAATTTCCACGTGATATTACTTGGAGGGTAACACGACACGATACAGCTTAAATTCGCATCGCCATCCCTGCTGACATCTGCAGACAGGACGCCGAGAATACGCGGTGCCTCTGTGTAGAAAGACAAAAACACGAGAAAACCATCAGTTGAGAAAAGTGAGTAAACTTGCTTTTTCTATTCGTGCACTTAATTCTCCTTCGTTGAGGAAATGTTCAAGATTCCACCCCAAACAGTCCTTCCTGATGACGTAACCAGTCTCTCTGTCCCTTATTGGTCGGTGCTCGTCTTTGACTTTTCCCGCGCAAATAACAACCAATCAAAAACATTTCTGTTGACCTGTATCATCAGTGTGAAATCCACCGTAGCAAAAAAGATGGCGGCTTTACATTCTACCACAACGCCTTTTGAACCTAACACAGACTTTATGGCAAAATGAAAGCCAAATTTTTATAATATTTGTTCCTGTACAAAGGACATTGTGCAGCCGAAGTTTGAAGATTTTACAACTTTTCTGTACGTTTTTATATAGTGGTTACAGTTTTCTTGCGCTAAGAGCTATGGGTATATGTACTAGTCACCACCTTTTTTCCCATGGGGGATTTTCCCGTTGCCTGCAAGAGAGGAATCAAGCACCGACCCTACTCTCAAACTAAATTGACCTACAGACTTAACGTTTTTATTTTTTTCGACTGTTTTCCTACTCATTCAACGATAAAACACTACAATTGAAAAACCAACGTACTGCTTAAATGCAACAAAAATGACACTGGGCGCTTTCCCTGAGGAAAAAAAAAAACTGGTAAAAACTTTTCGTCAAATGGAGTAGCGCAGTTTTCAACAAACAAAATGAGAGTGTACCATTTGACAACATTTCAAAACCTCCCAAAGAAACAGTGACTGTTCCATTTCATTTGCAAATGGAACGACCGCGTATTTCATCAAGGGGCATGGGAATAGCGCGAAAGAGCGAATGATAATTTTAGTGATTTTCTAATCACTACATTCTTTTCTAATGGTATTCCATTTATTCCGAAAAATGCTCAGTGAAAAGGCCGGTTTCATTTGGTTTTCCTTTTGGTTATTTTGTATGTGCATATGTTTATTTGTTCGTGTCCCTTGGCTAAACATGTGAGATATCTTTTCTTCTAACTGGTTGCCTGGCATTTTTACACTTACGTTATTTCGGGTAGCCAGCACTAATAATATTTTAATAAATTATTTCTAGCTCTGGGGTGAAATAAAAGTTGTTGTTGTTGTTGTCGTTATGTAAAAACGGTTTTTCTATAAAAACGGAAAGCACACACGGTCAAAATTCAGTCTAAAACAACATGTTACCTTTGACGATAACTTCCGATCTGTTGCTAGTGATGTTTCCGGCGCTATTGACTAAAGTACAGGTATAATTGCCACTGTCTTCTCTCGTGGCGGATTTTATCAACAGCTGACCAACGTTCGAAACGATTCGACTATTGGCTATATCCTCTGCAAGGAGAGGTTTCCCGTCTTTTCGCCAGTCTTGCACGGTGGGAAAAATCCGAGGAGGCTTGGAGCGACACTGCTGGGTGATCACGTCTTGCGCGTTGACTGTCTTTTTAGTCGGCGTTCGATCGAATTCTGGAGGCTTGGAAGCCACGGCTGAAAAAGGAGAAATGTAAAACACTCCACTATTCAACAAGTCAAACACCTCACTTATATAACGCTAAGCTGGGAAATGTCACATTCAACGTCGTTCATGAATTTGTTCCGCCGTAGCAAGGCAAGTTACACAAAGCGTAGCTCGGTGTAACACTACCAAGCAACGTATAAAAAGAATATTCATCACGCTGTGTCGCCGCAATCGTTGCGATCGTTGCGAAAAGACGATCGTTACGTGACACGTTGATAACAGCAATGTTTTGCTTCGTGCAACTCGTGTCGCGGGAAAGCTTTGTCATGCATGTGACCGTATAACCCAGAAAAAAAAATAGGCAAATGGATACCAAAGAATGTAATTCCTGGCGATTGAGGGTCGAATTAGTCAAAAATCAATGATCTAACGGCACGATGGAGAAGCTGACAGGGCATCACAGGATGCCCAGGGACCATTTGAGGTTTTGCCGGGAGATTTACCTCTGCATTCTTTACCATCGCCAGCGGTACCATCTGGGCACTGTAAACAGACGGACCTCTGTTGACCGTTCTCATTCCAAACTTCATTAAAAATGTCTAGATCCACACATGTGACTCTATTGAACAAATCGCATTCCTGAAAATAGACAGAGTGAAAATTAGAACAATGCAAAGGAATCAATCCCGAAATATTGGCTTCTTTGTTTTCGTTGTTGTTATTATTATTATTTATAGTGGCGCTAACTTAAATTGAAAAGAATCTAATATTGATTTTTCAGAAATAGTAAAAAAATTAAATCTAGACAAGTCACATTCACGTCTTGTAGTTCTAGTTAGCATATTTAATCAAATACGTTTTATTTATGTTACATGCGTCTGTTATACTTTAGCTTGAAATCTTTGACTCATTAGTCTTTGTTAAAGTGCCTATGAAGTAAAAAATAATTGCTGCTGATTTGAAAGACTTTTCAAAGTAAAGCAGAGTGGCGTTTTCCTGTTTGGAATATCTTTTTTCGTTTTAGAGATATTCACGTTTTCGTATTAAAAGTGATGACGTCATAGGTGGTTCCACTAAAACAGTTCAACACTCAATCAAGAATATCTCTAGAAATATTAGAGCAGTGTTCTTTGAACTTGACACCAGAAATGTACATCACAAAAGAAACAAAATGACACCCGTCGTGCCGTCGCCATGGCAACAGTTACGCTGCTGGTCCTGTTCTAATTAAAACTAACACTACCAGATTTCATCTTTAACAAGGATCATCCACTCTCAATAATATAATGAGAAGAGTTAAGACAATATGGGAATCATGTGTGTTCCGAGCAAGACCTTCTGTCCCTTTTCGAAGGGTTGCAAATTGGCATATTTGGTTTTTCACAGAAAGAGACTGGAGTCAAAAGTGTTGCCATGGCAACAACACAGAAGGTGTCATTCTGTTTCTTTTGTAGTGCACATTTGTGGTGCCAAGTTTGAAGAACACTGCTCCAATATTTCTAGAGATATTCTTGATTCAGTGTTTAACTGTTCAAGTGGAACCATCTATGACGTCATCACTTTGTCATTTGCATAATACAAAAACGTAAATATCTCTAGAACGAAAAAAGATATTCCAAAAAGGGAAACGCCATTCTTCTTTACTTTGAAAAGCCTTTCAAATAAGCAGCAATTATTTTTTACTTCATAGGCACTTTAAGGCGTGAACCCACTTAGACTGTCTTAGCTAAAAATGTCCAAAATTGTAGATTAGTATGTCTCTTAAATAGATAAAATAAAATAAATAAAATAAAGTAACATATGATGCTTGTGGTATAAGTAATGGTCATGATAGTGGTAGCCAGTTCTACAACATGAAATTCCTTTAGGAAATAGTGTTCCGTACACTATGATCAGATGGGTACGATGTACCATTTATTTTGGTTTGGACAGATAGTCCGTCAACGTTGAAACCGATCCTACATGGGGGTAGGGAGGTGGGTACTCCCAAAAGTTTTTGGTGGCGGTGTGAGGCCCGAACCTTGAAATTCAGACCTAACTTATATGACAACAGCTAACCAGAGTTGGCTTCCATGAGCGTACGCATTTAAAAATGCTACAAATTTGCCAATGTTGAAGCGGAGAAAAAAAATAGTTACTTGTAAACAAAACACCCAATGCCAAGACAGAGTGACAAAAATACTCTATTTCAGACCAAATGAACAACATCTGTGTCCTTTTTCAGACCAACATCGCTTAAAAACCATACCCATTTGGGAACACACAAACCTATATATCCCATATAAGGAACAAACCCTGCTCCCCCCTCCCCCCCCCCCTGGAGCAAACAGCTTCCTCCAAGGAATGCATTTCATGAATATTAATATTCAGGTCAAAGTTGCTACCTGCAAATCTTTGCACGATCCACTATTCACTCTCCTGCAATAGTTATTGCTGACTTCCTCCACAGTAGTGTTATCACAGACAACACCCGCATCCTCCCTGTGTAACGGGTCACAGTTACCCAGTCCCCAGCCGACTTGACGACATTGCGTCAGAGAGGTCTCGTAACCAAAACAGTTAACATTATCCATCCAGATAATGCCATTTCCTACAATTAAGCAAAAAATACTCTTAGGTCTTGTCTTAATATATTAAGGTCATTCCCCAGTATTGCATTGCGCATCCCTACTGCGCATAATTTCACGCGTGATTAGCGCGCGCGCATTAAAAAATGGCGGGTTTTTCTTCGCGGCTGGACCCCGCCATAGAGGTAAATCGTCATTTTATCGAAAACGAGTACGGTGACCTATCATTTCTTTCTGTTGTGTTGAATTGAGTAATAAATTTCTCTATGTAAAATAAATATGGGCCAATTCTCAGTGTTGAGCAAGAAAAATCGTCGGAAACGTGAATTTAGCAAGCAATCGTGAGTATAATCATGGTCCTATTGTAAGGATTTATATGGTATAAACAAGGTACTGTTGTTCCTAAACGAACATGGGGACCCCTCATTTTTATTTCCAAATTTAAGTTCCTGCAACATAAACAGTCAATAGGCAAAGTTTGACAAAAATCTCAGTGCAGGTTCTATTTCAGTGCAATGACCTTAAGGCTTTATCGCGTGTGGTCCACACTGAGAAGCCAAGATACCATCGAAAACAGTCTTTGTTCACACGTTTTCTTTTCAAACGCTAAACAAGAAAGTGAGAGAAACAGCAAACAGCGAGTCAAGCGAGAGTGGAGCACGTCCGTATGGGGGTAGGGGCGGTGCGGGGGACAGGAAGATGGGACAATCACGATAAAAGGAGCTTCCTCTTTGCGTTCGCGATCAGTTCTCTCGCGATTGTCTTCTCGCGTACGATTGTAGAAAAGATATGAGGCAACAGAGGGCATCAAACTCTCTATGCATACTTTTGAAAACGCAGTGTTCGAAAGTGGAGCCCTGTTATACTTAGGCAGAAAATAAGCGAAAGCGAATTCGGACGAAAAAGCCTCAGCGAAAACGTATTAGCTTATATGGGGCCTCAGTAGACATTCAAAGAAAACCTATATTGATGTTAATCCGCCAAAAAGAAGTCGCAACGTCAACAGAGTTCCTTTTTGTTGTGTCAGGAAAGCAGACATACCTCTTATCTCTATAATTTACTTTTTCAAGGTCATAGAATGAATGTCTCTTCAATCCTCTTATTTTTGTTATTCTGCGATAGCTCGTGACGTATCTGCATACGCATTTGATAAGCGATGTCAAGAGGTGAAGTCTGCCTAGGTTTGATAAATTCCTTACTCGCATTCCTAGACTAGACGTAAAGCAGATATCAAGAAGATTTTAAAGCACTACAAAGGTCACGAGGAGAAGAAAATTCTCAGGCTGCATGACTTTTCTCGACTCCAATTTGCTGTGTAGAATATTTTAAGGTAACAACTCATCTCATTTAAGTTCTTCTTTTCTTTCCTTTTCCTTTTGGCATTCAATAAACATGGCCTGACAAATTAGACTGTCAAGCATGCAAACATTGGGTGTTCTAAAACCAGGTAAACTGTCGAAAGCCAGCCCCACGGGTAATCCAGTATCAAAAAGCTCCCACATCTTCACCGTCGCTCCCACGTCGTCACGGTCGCTCCCACATCGTCACCGTCGCTTCCACGTCGTCACCGTCGCTGCCACGTCATCATCGTCGCTGCCACGTCGTCAACGTCGCTCCCATATCGTCACCGTTGCTCCCACGTCGTCACCGTCGCTCCCGCATCGTCATCGTCGTTCTTGCCGTCGTTGTCGTTGTCGGCATCGTCGCCGTTGCCGTCGTCACCGCGTCGTAGTCGTCGTCATCGTTGCCGTCATCGTCCTCATCATCATCGTCATCGTTATCGTCATCGTCATCGTCATCATCACCATCATTTCTCTTCGCCTAATAGACGTAACCCTCGTGCAACGTGGATTACAAGAGCAAAATAGCAGTATTTATTCAAAATAGCAGTATTTATTCAAAATAGCAGCATTTATTCAGAAAGACTCACCTTTCCCAAATTTCGAGTGTTTAGGGGCTTCTCTAGCTCTTCCAAAGCCAAGTTCTTTGCAAACAATTGACGCTTCCTTCAGGTCCCAGCCGTCGTCGCAAACAGTTCCCCACTGGCCGCCGTAAAATACTTCAACTCGCCCTTCCTGTTTACTTTTTCCATCCACTAGACGAACCAACGGTTTCGTTGGCTTGGGCGGAAACAGCGCGGACACGGGCTGCATGTCAACCCCACAATCCTTTACGCATTTTAGTCCCACTGAAAACAAAAGAAAATTTGCGTGACGGGCTCGTTAGCGTGACGAATTTGTGTGACTGGGCAACCAACAAGTTTTTCTTTTCCAGTTTGGTCGCGAACCGACCAAAACTGCTTGCTGCCAACATGTAGAGAACTTTGCTCTATATATAGAGAGGAGGTTTAGCGTATCGAAATTTCCGGATTTCTCTGTTTCAAGACAGATTTAGCCTTCTCGGAAAAATATTTCATGGCTTGTTTAGGCACGTACATGAACCATTACGCTAGTAAAACGTATGCTTAAAGGTTATGAAACATGCTGTCCTGGTAGTACTTACTCAAGAAGAGTCCTTCGCGACAAGACTTGCACAAATTGTGCTTTTCGCCGTTGAAGCACGTTTGGCACTGAATATCACAACGCTCGCACATCCTGTTATTGGTGTTGCCAAATTTACCCAACGGGCATTCTTGTACGCAAATTGCAAACTCTAGAAAGTATGGCGGCTTGCAGCTCGCGCAACGGTCTGGCTTCCCAAAGCAAGTCTTGCAAGTGTCATGACAACGCTTGCACGTGTTCTTGTCGTCATAGAAACCGTCCCCACAATCGGAGACGCACCTCGTGGAAAGATCGGGACCCGAGCACTTGACGCCGGCATCTTCGCTGTGACCACAATTATTGTTCCCGAAACCGCCTGAAAACAGTAAGCAAAATTGAGGTGGGTTACTTTAGTTTAAAGACGTTAAAAATGTGTTGGTAATGTCAAGAGCCCATGGGCTCCTGGTAGTGTAAAAAGGAGTTAAAGGCTTCCGTGACAATTAGTTTGGTCACACTTAAAACGTGTGTGACAATTATTGTGCCTAAACCACTCGCTGTCACGCACAAACAGCAAACGAATGTTTGCCGTTCGCGCGAAAACTAGCGTGAATTCTACATCGAATGAAAAATTGCTAAGCTAGCAGATAGGGCTTTCCAATTGTTTGCTCCCACAAAACAATTACACCAACTAAGAAAAGTTACCAAAGTTACAGCCGAATGTTTGGAGGAGTGGCGGGAGCCAGAAAAAAGTTCTCAATGCAAATGCTTTTCAGCACGACCTTTCCTTTACTTTAGGTAAACGTCAAAAGACTCTCTAAAGAGTATGGCTCAATTAAGTTCCCAAGGCGTTCTCCTCCCAATCTCTGAGGAAAAAGGCCTGGAAACCAGGTTGGGTACAGCTCTTTGGCAACCGTACAGGTTTCTTTCGAGCCTGAACAAAACTTATTCCTGTCTTTATTTAGTTCACCCTACCGTGATGGAAGCGACAGTCTTGAAGTCTTCGCTCGTTTCCAGTGCACTGGGTATCGTCCATCCAAATCTGTCCAGTCCCCTGGCCATATCTCGCGGACGAGTACGCGGCCACAGCTTTTCCCAGCTTCAGGTGCCGACAAATAACCGTCGCTTCGTTTATATCGAAGCTGTCATCGCAGACAGTCCCCCACTCGCCATTGTACAGGAGTTCCACGCGTCCTTCGGTCAAGGAATTGAACCCCACGAGTTTGATGTCAGAAACACCGCTGACAATCTTGTTGGCCTCACGAGAGCAGTTAACGACGCAAGAATTCTTGAGAAGATGTTTGCCTTTGGGACATTCCGTACAGTGGTTCGGCTTGTTGACGCAGTCCGAGCAGTCTTTCGAGCAATCTAGGCATCGAGTCGTTGTAGGATCTCCAAACTGACACTTTTTGCAGTCAGTCACACAAGAGCTCATATTCCCGGTTTTGTTCAAAAACTTGCCCATGTCGCAGACCGTGCAGTTTTCTGGCGATCCGTAGCATTCCTTGCAGTTCGGACTACACTGCTTACAGCTTCCGTCAACAGAGCTTATAAAGTACCCGAATGAACATTTGGACAAGCAATCACGTGACCTGTCAGGGCCCTTGCAGACCACGCCCGCGTCTTCGGTATGGTCACAATTTTCTCGGCCCCAGCCAATATGCCGACAAGCAATCAGCGATGTTTCATTCCCTAAAAGAGGAATTAATTAAAGCATCTTATAACGCGTTCACACCACGTCAAAATACGTTCAGTCTGAGCACGAATAAAACATTTCTCACTGCCAAAATTGTTTACATAAGGGCATGAATCTATTGTGCGAATCTTGATCGAGACTGGTTTATTCTTGTATGAATAAGACTACCTCACGAGGTAGTTTTCATATCTAAGGCCTCGTTCGCGGTACGCCGCATAAATGTGAAAATGCAACTTTGTTTCTAAGGTTTGGCCTACCGTCCACACTAATCCGTCACAAAAACGGAGCTTACTGCGCCTTCCAATAACATGCGGACTCTAAAATTCAAAGCTCAACCGACAGACGCGTTTTTCGCTACCGTCAATCAAATGTTCGGCGGCTCCTCCCAGCTTCCGACCATGTGAACTGTGCTCAACGATTTGATTTGATTACCGCACGCTCGGCAGTACTCGGAAGCTGGGAGGGGCCGCCGAACATTTGATTGACGGTAGCGAAAAACGCATTTGTCAGTTGAGCTTTGAATTTTAGAGTCCGCATTGAAAGGCGCAGTGATTAAATTAAGTCAAAGAAAACGTTAAGCATTGTTTGAACAGTCAAACTGTGGATCAGCTAGAACTGTTTACAATAATTAGCTATTACGGCCGTCACGTTACATATTTAACTAATATGGAAAGGGTCTGAAACCAGATTACTAAACAAACACATCTCGCAGGTCTGGAAAACACCACAGTATCGTAAATCAAGATTGAAGTTAGCGAAATACCGCATGAAAAATTGCCCAATACCACAAAACCGCATAACATACTGCTCCCCTCCTGATGTCAGATGGATTAGTGTCCAATCCAGGGGGGAGTAGCAATAGTCCTAACCCCTTCAAGAACGGAAACCCGAAAGAGCTTTCTCCAGCAGTTTGCGACCAAAAGACATTCCGTCTACGACTTACCGAAGCATTGGACTTCATCCAACCAAATCTTGTTTCTTCCTGATCCAAACCCTGCCCTAATGACTGCGCGCGATGCATTTCCCATGCTCAGCATGTTGCAGACGACGTTGGCATCAAGTAGGTCCCAGCCATCGTCAAAGACTGTGCCATATTCTCCGTTATGAAGAACCTACAACAAAAACGTCGAGTTGTTATGGAAAGTTCTTTTGAATGGTGCAGTAGTAGTAAAATGAGACAAACAGATTTTGAGAGGAGCAATCCCCCACCCTACCCCCGTAAGGGAGGGCCATCCTATTGTTCCTGCCACAAAAATCAAAGCAAGGACTTGCGCTACCTTCGAAATTTTACGCTATTGCAAAGCGTCCATATTTTATAGAAATGTTTTCTTTACAATAGGCCCACTTATCGCACAATTGAGTGTCGCGCCTTACAAAATAACCTTCACGAGGGGATAGGGAGGGGCCCTTTTTTTGTCAAGGCGTTTTGATCCGATGGTTTATGAAACAAACGAAAGCGCACTTGTGACTTTTGCGAAAAATGTTTTCTTTGAAAATGTCGTGGTTAGTCGCTAAGACCCACCTTCGTATTTCTCCCAGAGGTCTGGATTTCTTGGTGCTAACCTAAAGGACCGCGGCCTCTGATAATAGGGACTTTAAGAAACCAGGACGCGACGCCGAGGTCAACGTCGATTAAAAAATGCTTTAATTTTTATTTTACCTGCGAATCTCGCGATACTCTCAAGTCATTTTCCTTTGTTTCTTACCGTCAAAACTATCACGAAACTGATTCTGGGACAGGGCGAAACATTTGAAATAAAACTAAAAAAATTAGCCGTCGTGGTTCACTTTCTCTGGACAAGGCAGAATTTGATTATTTCACGTTGTTGTTTTGCAGAAGACGGCAAAGAAATGTACCAAGAATTATAACGCACGTGCACAGCCATTGTTCTGCTCATTAAACCTTTCGTTTAGCGACGTTCACGTTGCCGTGTCCGTCGTGGTTTCTTAAACTCCCTAATGACATTGACGGGAGCGCTATATGGAATCTTTACCGTAACTAAGAATCAAGTTCCCTTACCTCGACTCTGCTCTCGAATGGCGGTTTTTCATTAACAAGCCTCACCAGAGGCCTCGAGGAGGGTTTAAAACCACCGGGTACAATTTTCGACACAATCCTTCCCTTTCCTAAATAATGGCGGAGCACACGATATACAGTTGTCGGCCTTGACCTCGCAATCGGCACAGCGCGATTTGCAAGGTTTGCAAACCGTGTCCAGGTAATACCCAATGCCACAGTTTTTTACGCAAGTGTCATTTTTCTTAAAGAATCCTTCGGCGCACGTGAGACACTCATTTGCACTATCACGATACGTGCTGCACGTGAAATTGCACTGTTGGCACGAGCTCCCCTTCGGAAAGAAGCCACCGGGGCACTTCGCCTTGCACGTGCGCACGCCCGGTCCGGTACATCGAAGGTACAGTACAGTGTCTTTGCTATGCTGGCAGTTTGACTGACCCCAAGGACGATGGCGACAGTCCAGCAAGGATTTCTCGGCGCCAACGCAGAACATGTCATCCAGCCACATTTTGTCAGTTCCCTTGGGAATGCGACCTAATGAAGCGCTGGTGTCAGCTTTACCAAGATGCAACTCCCTACAGACAACGTTCGTCTCAGCAAAATCCCACCCATCATCGCATACAGTCACACCGTGAGACAGTTTCAAATATGGCGAGGTAGTTAATGTGAAGTTGCTAAAAGGCACAGCATATTTTCCAGCGGTGCAATTTACCATTTACCACACACGTCCTGCTAGCCTCGTCTTGCACAAGAGGAGGATTACAAATTGTGCACACGGGTTTCCCCGACTTGAACTCGCATGCGACACATTGGTTAGGGCAAGGTAAGCAAGAGAACTTACCTGGAAACTTGTACATCGAAATCCCACAATCTTCAACCCAGCGACCGTTTGTGATGTACATCTTCGGTCCACAATTGTCTGCACACTTGCCGTTCATAAGTGCCTTGGGTTTCTTGCATGAAGTACAGTTGCTGTTGTCAGAGCCATCAAAGCAGGTGACGCAAATGTCCGTGTTACACTTCCGCCACTCGCGAGCGGGGATGTAGCCATATTCGTCAGCCGCGCACTTCTCAACGCAAGCATCATTTTTTAAGAATTTGGGCGCCATGCATTTTGTGCAACGAGTACTTGTTCCCATACACTCAAAGCACTGTGAAGCACAGGTCTCGCAGACGTCCATGTCATTTTTAAACCATCCTAAATTTCAGTGTTTCACACACTGATTGGTTATCTGTTTCATCACGGGTCCCGCGCATACTACGCCGACGTCGTTACCATGGTAGCAAAGCGAGCTAAAACTTCGTTTTACCAAAGGGCAGTCATGAATTGAGTTTTCTCGACCGGTACAGTTAAGAATGTTGGTCCAAACGCGCCCGTAGCCTCGACCGTAAGCTGCTCTCTTGACAGCCTTGACAGCAGCGCCTAAGCCAAGCTCACGACAGACCACTGTGGCTTCGCGGAAATCAAATGTCTGGTCACATACGGTAACCCAGTCCCCAGAACGATACACTTCGACGCGGCCTTCAAGGGCGGTCGGCCGGTTTCCCGCCAAACGTAGGTGTCGCTTTTGAGCCACGCGGAGCGGAGAGCAGCTGACAACACACCGGGTTCCATTTAGGTACTGGTCGTCATGGCAACTTGTGCAAGCGGAAGGAGAAGTCCCATCAGCGCACCTGCGACATGCTGATCCAGGATCACAAGGTTTGCACTTCCGGTCAGTGGTATCCCCATAGAAACCGTCTCCACAGTAAGTTTGACAACTATTACCTTGAAAGGAAATGAAAAGCGGTTTTTAGGCACTGACAATCTAATTAGGCACAAATTTATCCTAATTTCCTGAGATTTTCTCTCATTCGAATTAACAGTTAGACTTTGAGAGCGAGTTTTTTATAGGAGGTGAGCATGAGTAACCTTGCAGTTCAAACCAAAACCAAACTTTTAGAGTGCCTCCCTCCACCCAAGAGTATAAACGGATACCGGTGAATTTAAGGCTGGGGGTAACCCTTCGATGGACTAGCATCCCATCGAAGGGGGAGCAGAAATACTCCTAGTCGCTTCATGCTACGGAAACCGGAGATAAGCGCCGATGTAGTTCTCCGTTTCGTGAACGGTTGATGCCGGTTGATGCAAATTTTTAACAATCGACGAATTTTTCTCTATTACATGAAAGAAAAAAACAAACATCAAGCCAAGGCATGATGTTATTTATGTCGATAAATTGACCTATTGTATTCAAGGCACATATTTGTCGATCCGATGGTGGTCTGTCATGTGACATAACAGCCAATCATGTTAAAGAGTGTTATCTATCCGCCAGTATAAAAGACTGGTTGCATTATCAATCATCCCCTCTTGCTTTCACCATCACAGCGAGTATATCTCTTGGCGATAACATTTTTTCAGGCAAGTTGAAGAGATATTTTGAATTACATTAGAATGGGTCTCCCTCTAATTTTTATTCTGGGGCATTCATTCATTAGACGCTTAGACAACTTCGTTGCCGCAAACCCTAACCTTAACCACCGATTCTTGTTAAATAATGTTGCCACATTTAAATGGCGTGGTGTTGGGGGGAGAACTGTGGCTAAGACGTTGCAATACGACCTCCCCGTGGTCGCTTTATTCGCTCCAGACATACTTATTTTACAGCTGGGAACCAATGATCTTTCTCTTCTTGATCCTTTAGTTGTGGGCTCTTCTATCGAGGAGCTTGTTACCGTTCTGCAAGACACGTACAACGTTAAGCTTATTTGTGTCTGCCAAACCCTTCTGGGGTCCGATCCTGTATTCAACGCGCGTGTCCGCGCGTTTAACAAATACGTTAAAACGTTCTTCGAAGCCCTCCCTTATGTCTTTTCCTGGGGACATAGAGGCTTTTGGAATGCATCCCAGAGATTTCTCGCGCGTGATGGCGTCCACCTCAATAGGCAGGGGCAATATAAGTTTTTTCGGAGCCTCAGAGGGGCCGTTTTAAAGTCTTTACGCATTTGTTCAATTGTCGACCATTAGGCCGAACTATGCTGTTTGACGCTAATTCAAGCCATTTCCTTTTGATACATGTACAGTGTACATTTTACACCAAGCCCTGTCTTGTTGCCTCGTGATTCAGCTATTTTTGCGGTTTTCATTTGCCGCATACCTTTTCATTGCTGTTTCCGTTGGCTTATCATTTGGCCACCTGTGTACACAGTACATTTGTGCCCGTGTTATACGGTATGCACAGTACATTAGTATGCCTTTGTTTTATACGTTGTGCTGAGTACATAAGTGTGCATTCTTTTTATATGGTAAACACAGTACATAGGTGTGTATTTGTTCTATACCGGCTTTGGTTATTGTTTTTTGCTTGCAGTTTACTGCATGAGTGTACAATCCATTTTGATCGCCTATTTCCATAGGTGTGTCCAATGCACTCGGTATTACTGTCAGTGCATATCTATTTATTCATGGAAATGGGCTTTTATGACTGTTATTTATCTCACTTGTCGCAATTTACAGCAAAGGCGTTGTCTCGGTCTGATAACAGTCTTTTTCAATCCTTTTTCACATACCGCAACTATTTAGCCGTCACTTTAATCCAGCACCTCTGAGGTTGTCTATCTATATTTCTTCCCGTCCATGTAATTTTCTTAAGCTCATTTTACCTTGAATGCGGTTAACGCTGTCACCTAACATCCGTTGTTATATAGTCCATTTCTTCTCGCTTAATCATGCCGCCTAAGAAGCGTACCGCTGGCCCTGGAAGCCGTTCTAAGCATCTTCGCTCGTTGCCACCTGCCTCTGATCTGCAAGAGGCCGAGCCAGCTGCAATAGCACAAGATACCCAGTCTACTGCAGTCCCGGGGATGGTCCAGTTAAATCTCCAGGCGCTCACCAGCACAATTGCCGCTGCTGTCTCCGCGGCCGTGAAGGACGCCATGGCCACGCAGCATCAAGCGAGTGTCCCCGCCAGCACTACCACAACACTTGGTCAGGTTGAACATCTGGTGAACGAGGAGATTTCAAACCTCACTCAACCCACAGCAAGGTACGCAAGGCGCGGATCCACCATTTTCTCCCTTGAGTGTTGGGGATGAACCCCGCCAGCTTTTTACCAGCATTGACGTAGATTTAGGTGCTAGAGCTAGCTCAAAAACGAAAGCAAAAATTTGGGCTCACGAATACATAGATTTTGGTGTGTTGTTGTCAGTAGCTCCCCCCTGTGAGCGGTATGCCTTATCTATGACCTCCCCTGGTGGTGTCTCGGGTTAACCCCATCTAACTCTTGAGCCTTATCACACGCCAAAGAAGGTGACAACTATTCAGCAGTGGATAACTGCCTTTAATATTTTCGTCACGATTTATTCGGAGAAAGCTGCTGGTGACGCCCCGAAGTTGATGAAATATTGTGAAGTGGTGCGTGACCTTTCTCATAAATCGGCCGACTGGCTTTTTTATGACGAGCAGTTCCGCTACTTAAGGCAATCTGCACCTCACCGTTACCCTTGGGATCAAATTCACTGGGAATTATGGCTTAGGGCGATGTCCAATTTTTGCGGCAAAACTCCATCATCCGCAGGTGCGGATAAGGCCCACGTACGGGTCCGTTTTCGTCCTTCTACCAGCAAATTTCCCAAAGGGACATGCTGGACATTTCACGCCGGTAAGCAGTGCAGGGGATGCCGATATGAGCATGTCTGCTTTAAATGCAATGCAAAACATCCGGCAAGTCAATGTCAGGTCTCCTCAACCCTCCAGCGCCCCAATGTCGGAAAATCCGGATCACAACTTACTAATCCAAGTGTTGGACAGCCAGCCAGTCACGCCCGTAAAAGCGGACCGGTTTGAGAATTTATTGGCCGGTTATAGTCCAGCCCTATAAACCCTATTAGTTGATGGTTTTCGGAACGGTTTTCGAATTTCTTACATCGGCGAATTATCTTCTTTTGAATCTCCTAATTTGCAAAGTGCCCTGCAGAATCCGGAAATTGTTTCCGCTAAATTCATGAAGGAAATCGAAGCTGGTGGGATTGTGGGACCTTTCAAGGCTCCACCATTCCCCTTTTTTCGTACTTCGCCCATTGGCATAGTTCCCAAGAAGGCTCCTAATGAATTAAGATTAATTCACCATTTATCATACCCAAAAGGCTCATCTGTAAATGATTCCATTCCTGACGAATGTTGATCAGTCCATTATTCTACTATTAGTGATGCCATTCATATTTTAAAGAAATTACGTGCGGGTTGCTTTTTGGCTAAAACGGATATTAAGTCCGCATTTTGTATAATTCCTGTTCACCCGTTGGAGTACCCGTTACTCGGTATCAAATGGGCAAATGAATACTATTTTGATCGTTGTCTCGCTATGGGACTAAGGTCTAGCTGCGCGATTTTCGAAAAGTTTAGCTCTTCTTTAGAGTGGCTCGCCATGCAACACTTACATGTCTCTGCCGTTTTGCATATTTTAGACGACTTTTTGTTTATTGCGCCAAGTAGAGTTAAATGCGGGGAAGACCTTCATAAGTTTCTCGATATGTGCAACTTTTTTGGAGTCCCAATTGCCCAGGACAAAACAGTGGGACCGAATACCACTTTACAGTTTGCTGGTATAGAGCTCGATTCTGTGCGGCAGGAGGCCAGGATGCGGTTAGACAAGCTTACCAGATGTCGTACCTTGCTACATTACTTTCACAAGAAACGCCCCGTCACTGTGCGCGAACTGCAGTCTTTAATTGGCCTGTTAAATTTCTGCTGTTCTGTTGTGATCCCAGGCCGCGCTTTTTTACGTCGCTTAATTGACCTTACCAGTGGTCTAACAAGCCCTTATCACCACATCCGTTTAAACAGAGAATCTAAACATGATATCCGTATGTGGTTAACATTTCTAGATAATTGTAATGGAAGGGTATTTTTTCTGTCGGACCGCTGGGAAACTTCCTCTACACTTGAATTATATACAGATGCCGCGGCATCTAAAGGTTATGGTGCGATATTTGGTAAGCATTGGTTTGGCGGCGTCTTTCCTGGTGCATGGCACATTTTCAACATTACTTTCCTCGGGCTTTTTCCCATTTTTTCCCTATTACTCGACCGGTGTTGCACGAGCTCATTAAATCTCTCCAACACACCACTCCTTCGGCTTTTCAACGTTGTCTCTACTCAGCCATGTTCCTGTTAGCTTTTTACGGCTTCTTTCGTGTTGGCGAACTGGCGGCTAAGAGTGGGGATCGTGCCGATTCCGTATTACAATTTAATAATTTCTAATTTTTGGTAAACAATGGCCAACCACAAATGATTAAGATCATCATTACCGCATTTAAGCACAATACTGACAGGAAACCCTTTGAAATCTTAATTGACCGCGACGACACTGCCATTTTGCCCCGTCAAATCTCTGATAGAATACTGCAAATCACGAGGGGCCCTCCTGGACCGTTATTTTGCCAACAAAACCTTACACCGATTACGGTCTATCAATTTAACACCGAACTTTCCCGGTGTTTACAATTTTGTAGCCTTGATACTAGTCGATACAAAGGCCACAGCTTTCGAATTGGCGCTGCTTCGCTCGCAGCTGATAAGGGTTTCTCAGATGCACAAATCCGCACTCTTGGCCGCTGGAAATCTGATGCTTTCAAAATATATATCCGCTCTGAACGCCTCCAAGCTAATTAATTAAACACTTTTATACGGTTTTCTATTTTTCTTCAGTCTCAGAAATGTAGGTCAGACATGGGCTGCTACTATTTCTGACGCATTATTTAGTGCTATGATCAAGACTGTAGTTATTGTTGACGACCTCGTAGGTCAGACAAGGGCTGCTACATTTTTCTGTCGTCAATTATTTTAGTTGCGTTTTCTGTTTATACGCGATGTCGGAAACTGAGGTCAGACATGGGCTGCTGCGGTTTCCGTCGTCACATTACATACTTTTTCTGTTGTGCGTCATTGCGTGACAGCAACGTGGGTCAGACATGGGCTGCCATATGTTCTGTCATTTTACGGTATTGTCAAAACTCGACGGTGACGTAAGTCAGGCACGGGCTGTTACTGATCCGTCCATATTATTCTACTTTCTCTACTCTAACTCGGTTTTTCAGTTCGCGAGTTCTGCAGTGGTGTCTTGGTGGGGCTGCCACATTGTTGTGGCCTTTGGCGCCTTTTTCGTCCCACCTTTGCTGAAAATGATAATTTAATTACCATGGACATTGTTAACAATTAACTTTTATTTGAGTTTCTTTTAAAACCGCCACAGTATAAGTGGCCGAGAAATGCCAATTGACGAGTTGATTATTTGTTGTACACCATATCATCCTCAGCAAACTAGTGCGACACCACGGAGAGCTCCCGAACTCATTTCCGTACAATGTATCGGCATAAAAACAAACATCAAGCCAAGGCATGATGTTATTTATGTCGATAAATTGACCTATTGTATTCAAGGCACATATTTGTCGATCCGATGGTGGTCTGTCATGTGACATAACAGCCAATCATGTTAAAGAGTGTTACCTATCCGCCAGTATAAAAGTCTGGTCGCATTCTCAACCATTCCCTCTTGCTTTCACCATCACAGCGAGTATATCTCTTGACGATAACATTTTTCCCTCCCACCGCTCCCTTATCGCTATCTTTCGGATCGACATTTATGCTGTGTATTTTCGCCTACCAGCCGTGGGGCGCCTTTTTCGCCCCACCTTTGCTGAAAATGATAATTTAATTACCATGGACATTGTTAACAATTAACTTTTATTTGAGTTTCTATTAAAACCGCCACAGTATAAGTGGCCAAGAAATGTCAATTCACGAGTTGATTATTTGTTGTACACCATATCATCCTCAGCAAACTAGCGCGACACCACGGAGAGCTTCCGAACTTATTTCCGTACAATGTATCGGCATAAAAGAAATTTGTGGAAAAAAATATTGCAAAAAATCTTGTACGAACTTAAGTAAGAAGAAAATTGTTGCTCGGAAAAATTGTCCACCTTAACCCCTGCCTCAAAAATATGATGGTTCATTCCTTACACGAACACAATCATTATTGGCTTGTGTTGTAGTTCAGTTTGCGTTAAGTAACATAAGAACCACTCCTTAGTTTAAAGGAATACTTCAATATATACATAGTTAACAGAGGGAAATGGTTAAGAGGGCCGGTAAACATCAAAGAAGCAAATAATCAGACTAAGATTTATGTTAGAAGGACCTTCACCTTGCACATTTTTTGTTTTATGCTCACTGACTGTGCATGAATTACATGATCGCAATACTTCCATTGGTTAGTAGTATGAGCACACGTAACCGGCCACCTTTTGTATTTTGCCAGGTTTTGTGCAGGGTCAACCCCCAAAATAGCAAACAAAAACATACAACAAAGAACATTAGCAATTTTCCTAGCCATTTCCCTAAATTAACTATTAATTATTAGCTGCTTTAATGTGTCAGGTTTTCTAGCCAAAAACAGAGGCAGCCTTCGTAACAATCGCTCGTAAACGTACTAAATACAGCACGTAACACGTAAAGCGATGTCATGTAGAAGAATTTACGCATTTAAGTCCGAGGGATAAAACTTGGATTGCTTAATCTTAATACTTTTCCCTGCAAAGAGAAATGGTTCAAGTCTTTAATTTCCAGCTGACACTTGCCATGGCTTGCAAATGTGGCAAAAACTGATGTCACTTCTTCCAGGAGCAATGATTTAAACACAAGGAGAAAGGGTTTTCCACGCTGCTTAAACAATGGTGAAAAAAAAAAAACAAACAAACAAAAAAAACACCGTATGTACTAAAATATGTGTAAAAAGTGTTCAAAAGAAATAAATACCCTAAACGCTCTCTTAGCCCCGCCCCCTCTCCCCCCACCCCTTCAAATTAGTAAGGGGAAGGAAGGGGAATGCCCTGTTCTTTTCAAGTCCTTTTGGGTAGCATCTCTACATCCATTACTACTGAAAAAGGGCTTAATAAAGAGGAGATGCTTCTTTCAATTCTTAATTAATTTACATTTAACGTTCATGAAGTTAAATGTTAATCAAATGATTACAAACACCTCTCTACAAGAAAGTAACAAGAAGATAAATGAGGCAGACAAAACATTTCAGCCTCTTCTTGGTTCATTTTAAGCCTTTTCAGTTTTCCTTTCCAGCAATTGTCCAAGGTTACCGGCCATCGTAGCAAGGAAAAGTCAGTCACACCTTATTTGAAAATTGAACCTATGGTTATAAAGGGCAGGCCTAACGGATTTCGCGGTATGAAAGTTTCGAATGATGAAAAAGGAAAATGTTCAACTACCATATTCAGGATATTTTCCGGGATTAAGTTACATTCCAATCACACTACAGTTAAGAAATTAAACTTACTTGAGTAGGAAATTAACACTGATTTATACTTAAAATGCCAGATTGATTGCTTTTTACTTTTCCAACGAAGTGCTTACACATCTTTTACTGTTATTTCGTTATAATTCTTTAAGGGCAAACCTTAATGTAATACAAGTTAAATTAAAGCTTAAAGATCTGGTTATCACAGTATACCAAGAATTTTAAAATAAAATGAGTTGTCGAATATTTCACGACCTTTATATGTGAGCATCCGAATCACCATATGGGTCCCTTATGAAAACTACAAGTCAAAGGGAATTTGTTCGTTTGCCTTCGAATTTGGACAGTGTCTAGTTTGACACATAAACAACAAAAACGTGTTTGTGATTTTTTTATTTTCCAATATTTTTTTTCTCCGAGAGCGATTTTTTTACGGACACTCCACAATTTTTTTTACTCCTATTTCGAAAATGTTCTGTAACTTTTCACTAAAATTGGATATGGCAAATCGCAGACATTTTTTTTTAGCGCTTTCGCTCCAGGAAATTGAGGAACAAATCAACTCAGCGAAAAAAAAAAAACTTCGCGTCGACTTATAGCTTTCAAAAGGTGATTTGGACACTTGCACTAGTTAGAGGTCGTAAAAATCAACAATTCATTTTATTTCAAAATTCTTGGAATAATTTGATAAGAATTGTAGAGTAATATAGCATAATAATATAGCAAGAGACGACACACAAAAGAAGTCTTGACAAGAGATCTCGAGACTTTCACATTCCTGGCTAAATTTTTGTTTGCGGCTAACGGTTACAATTTTCTTATTCTAATTCTACGCCTAACGGCTAAATATTTGTCTCCATCTACGGCTAACGGTTAACCTCATCAAGACGCTCGCATAATTTCAACTGGTAATAAGTAAATAATATTTAGCTCTAAATAGCGGTATTGCTTGAGGGCGCGTACGTACGACGGCGACGGCGACGGCGACGACGGAGTCGCGCAACATGGCGGCCATACTCCAAATAATAGGTTCACAGAGACATGCAGCCTTGGTTTACCGTGTACTTTTTTTGATAGTGGACATCCATTTTATGATCTACTTTTCGCGCTTTTCGCTTTTCACGCTTCTCTTCTACTTTTCGGAAGAAAAGGTCCTGTTATTGACGCGCATTCATTTTGGTTTCATTTTGGTCGACTCACCAAAACCAGTGAGTATATGTGTAAATCAATATTTTAATCGCCTTGCCCATAGTAGACTGAAATCACTGTATAACAGTTGCTCTACTTTTTGAACGCAAAGAAAGAACCTGGGAGAATTTGTAACCGTAATCACTGACTACTTTTAACTCTGACGTCATGTAGTTATAAAACAAATGAAAAGTAGTTGTAGTTAATGACGCTGGTGTTACTAAAACCAATAGCTTGGCGCGCGATTGGGAAGCCGTTTTAAAAGACTCATGTTCCGTGTCTCATCTATGAAAATATCTACTCAGGGTGACAGTGACTTGACAGGCGGCAGTCAGAAATTCTTAGGTAACAATTTCTACAAAGATTATCATCAAGTCAAAACCAGTTGTAGTTAATGATGCTGTTGTGACTAAAACCAAAAGGTGTGAGCGCGATTGGGAAGCCGTTTTAAAACCTCTTGCTCATGTGTCTCATCAGGGCTTTCAAGGTAGATGTTCAGTCACTTAGTAGGCCTGATCATGATTTGCTGGTTTTATTTTTTTCATCCCGCATCCCGACCGTAAATATCAAATTTATCCCGCATTTAAGCTTACATGTACATCGATCGTAAATCAATTTACTCATCGAGTTCGGCATTAAAACGAACGAGCGAAACACTACGAAAAATACATTATTCCAGTTCCTTTGTTTTATCGTTGTTCACTTCATTCACAGTTGTTATCATCGTCTAAAAATGAGTAGCTTTAGTTTGAAGAAAAATAAATTTCGGTCAATCGATCTGACCTGCTGGCGATCACGTAACCACCGCGTTTGCGATTCTTAAATGAAAAGATTGTGGGCCCGAGGGCGACAGCAGTCAATTTGAAAATTCTCCATCCATTCAAATATCCTGGACTTGGAGTGATGTCTTTCGAATAGATGAAAATTTCATTCAGAAACTGTCCGCCATTTTTCCTTGCCGAGATGGGCAAAGGTTACGAGCTTAGTAACCAAGCTCTAGTGGGGTGAATATAGCGTCATATGCCGAGCTTTTCTACCAATCAGAAGATCCAATTCTGATATTCACCTCTGGAAATTATACTAATGGTACATATCTAAGACAACTCTTCTGTTATTTATGCAGAATTTACTTCTGATAGGATTTGGTGCCCTTGTCCAGACTAACAGGCGAGATACGTTTCTAAAGGAAACGCCGGACGTACGTTTGATTTATACTCGACTTTTCTAAGCTGTTTTCCATAAACAAAATCGTCGAGGAATTTATTCTAAGAAAAAAAGGTGAGATTCCCTCTCAACAATTATTTTGAATACCTCATTCACGGACTCTGGAAAGAACTCAATTTGCACTGGCAGCTCTCCAGGCCTGTGTTCTCTTCTCTAGCTTGCCACGATTGTTTTTGACAGGCCCAGTTTTACCCTACATACGTGTTATATAAACGCCAGTACTCGATATCACTCACTGGGTGGGAAGTACAATCAACTGACAGCAGCCCTTCTTTACCCCGCTTAGTTACTAGAGCTCGCCATCAGTTTTTGTGGGACCCGATCGTAAGAAAAAGAATCAAAGAAGTAGTGACGTCTTCTAAGATAATAGTAAAATTTATTTTAGGCACTCGTTTCAAAACCCCACTTTTGGAAAAGGGCCTGTTCCAATAAAATTAACGCCAGGTTTAGCCGGTCAGAAGTCTACAATTTCCTTTGTTTGACGCAGTTATAAACCACTGCTGCCGAAGGTTCAAAGTTAACCATTGAGTGCGTAGAGAGAGAAACAACTGTCAAAAGATTAATGAAATCATATTCCTCATGATTCAGTTATCAGGACCTAACTATTCATTATTTCAGATGCTTGAACCTTAAATATTGAATATTTATTTCCTTTTGCAATCAGACTTGAAATAACTGCAGGTCAACGGACAATGTCCGGTCGAAAACTAGTTTTGTCCGGTCAAATCATTGGATGACCGGATATTTTGTCCGGTCGTTACACTTCAAAGGGAATATCTGGTTCAGAGCTAGTTCTAAAGTAAGTTGTACAATATTCGCGTTTCTGAAAGAACTGAAAAAAAAAAAGAATGCAAACGGAAGATACTACCAGACCACCTTTGACCACAATAAAATTTCCTGTAGTCGTAACCCGTATTTGCAAGTTTTCGATTTGTCAGCCATCGGCCATGAGTGCAAATTAGTGGGTCTTCCAGGGTAGCGTGTCTATCGGTGTGTATGCTAATACAGTCGAATTTCCACGGACGGCTACCTCTCTACAACGGCCACTGCAACTTTTTTTTATCTTGTTGGACAGTCCATACATTCATTCTTAATTTACCCTACTTACAACGACCGCCTCTCCACAGTGTCAACAGCCATTAAAGTGTGTCCCAAATGCCAAAAATAACCTTTCGTCAACGGCCGGTTAATCAACAATTTACGAGCGGTGTATACAAAACCGTATTCTTTGGCGCGTCTTTAGTCTCTGTTTCTGTTTGGTTTCTGTTTTATAGACATATTTTGATAGTGTTATGTATTTACATGCTAAATTAAGCATTTTTAAAGATAAAAAATGTGTATTCCCCACCCCGACAAAAGGTGTTGTATCTATGCCCCTACCTCCCCATAACGGCCACCTCTCTACAACGGCTACTTTCCTCTGTTCCCAAGGTGGCCTTTGTGGGGCGGGGAGGCTCGACTTTAATCCCTATTGTCCCCGTGGAATTTGTCGCTAGCTCAAGTTGCAACCTAAAGTGGGAAGTGAAACACACGCCTCCTAAAATGTCTAGTACAAAACTCCGCGCAACTCTCTAATAGAAATTCAATCTAAACGTGTATCTTTAAACTTAAGGCCTTTATATTAAGACAAAATTAAAAATAACAAATACGTTTGCGTGAATCACTTAAGTTTGAATGCAAATAGGACAGTAGAAGTGATAGGAAGTGATAGTGGGACGCAAAAGCGCAATTATATCGATTTTTAAGTAAATACATGAAAGCTCATATATTTGAACTGCGGAGCATGATACGAAGGTACCGTTATCGCTGGGGTCATGGATTCGAATCCCGTTCAGGCCTGAATTTTTTTCAAGCTTCAATTTCACAACTGCTTAAGTTGAGTGTATAGCTGCGATGATCAATCCTATCTTCATATCTTTCTCCGCAGTTCCAATATATAGTTTTTTAAATATTCACTTGTATTCTTCACCGTCTACGGGTATATTACGAACTCACAAAGTGACCAGCTCCCAGATGGCTTGATAGCTCAGTTGGTAAAGCACTGCACCGGTATCGCAGAGGTCATGGATTCGAATCCCATTCAGGCCTGAATATTTTTCAGACTTTAATTCAGCTTTAATTCACAACTAAATAAATTGTGTGTACAACTGCGATGATCAATCACATTTGCATATATCGATTATTACTGAACATTGCACTGAGCTGTGTTGTGTATTCCGTACTTTTTGCGCTGAATATGAGTTACTTCTACAATAAACAGTCACATAATGTACTTGCTTGATTTTTAAGCATCATGCTGTAGGGGGAGAAGCACTTTTTTTAAGAGTTATGATGCAATGCATATTTGTCCGGCCGGCGGAGATCGTTTCTTGTCCGGAGCAAAAATAGACTTAACAGGACAACGTAACCGGCACCAGGCGGAAGATTATTTCTTGCCCTGTCTGTTCTTCATTATTTATCACTCCACTTAGCTTCCTGACCCAATTTTTCCAAATATGAGACTTAACGATAATAATTGTTTCTCGAAACAGTCAAGAACCCCCCATGGTGATTTTAACACGCTTCGTCGTGTATATATAAGTACAGCTCTAGGTAACGTTAAAGTGTCTGGCTACTATTTAAACCACTTACTTTAGAATAATATTTTGCTTTATTATAGTGACCACGATATTCAGACAATCATAACGTAATGATAAATCGCAAGCCCGATGGTTTGCTTTTAGACAGAAAAGTTGTTTGGTTCGGTGATCTGGTGGCTGTCACCATGGGAGGGCGGAAGAATACAATTAATCAAATGGTGCAAATTACACGCTCAAGGACCAACTGCCAACAGGCAGGTGGAAAAATTAGTTCTTCTTTCTTTGCCCTTATTTGTTTTGAGAGCAAGTTAGTCTTTTTTTATGACAGGATCTTTTTCTTTTTGTTTTGCGCTTATCTATTATGCATGAATTACAAAACCGAAACGTTTCTATTGGGTATTCTCTTGAACAGAAGTCAGCATCATTATAGCCACACGCCCCTTGTGAATATCAGCTTTCTTAGTTACTGACTAGTTGATTGGGCAAGCGTGTTTAAATAATGGTAACCTACCTGCGTAACAATGAAATACACTTTTATAAAAATAAAGTAAACGAAATCACCTATTTTCTGTCAGTGTTAAACAACAATGGATGTTGAAAATAATTCAACCTAATTTCGTATGTTTTTATTCGATTGATTTGTACAACGTTTGAAACTTATTTCAAATTTAATGTGTTTTGACTTCCTGTTACCCTGCAGGGAATTTTCTCGGTATTTTCCCAGTTTCCATCACTATAGATATCTGATACTTTAAATTTACAAAGGCAAATAGTTGCATGAGTGGCTGATTGATTTTCTTCAAGCCGAATTGCGAGAGTTAACATTACGTAAGTCAGAGGAATGATCGCTTGGAGGCACCGTTCGCATTGTGGACTAGAAATCTGCTTCACCGCTGTTTTTTAAAGAAAAAAGTTCCTGTTGTTGACGCGTTTTGGTTCTGTTATCAAGTTCTGGTGACTTATAGTGGTGAGTTTAAAATAAAATTTTAGCTTTGTTATTCAAAATAGTCAGACAGGAGGTTCATGGGTTTGCGAAATTGGCAAATTACTTTTGT
This sequence comes from Orbicella faveolata, assembly GCF_042242905.1. Classification (NCBI taxonomy): domain Eukaryota; kingdom Metazoa; phylum Cnidaria; class Anthozoa; order Scleractinia; family Merulinidae; genus Orbicella; species Orbicella faveolata. The sequence goes on from NW_028301554.1 coordinate 4,540,331, forward strand.
TCAATTTTTGTACTCCTAAATGGAAACAAGAGAAGACTATGGATTAAGTTGCAGTACAACAGCGCAGTATACTTCGAAAACTATTTTCTGTCCAAGAAAAGAATGGAGATAGAAAGCCGGAAAACATTCCACCGAACTTAGCATGTTTTTTTTTTTTTTAATCCGTCGGATTTCCTTGCACAAAGTTTGAGACTTATTTTAATGCTAATGTGTTTTGACATCTGTTCTCGTAACTTGCAGACAAACTCCCTCGGTGTTTTCCCTGTTTCCATCGCTATCAGTGTATTATACTTTTAATTTACGTAGGGAAAATAGTTGCATCAGTTGTGTGATTAGTTTCAACAAGTCGTGGGAGCAAACGGTGAGTCGTTTGAAAATTTAAGAGCAGCTTCGCCTAAATATCAACTAGACTTGGAAATAGCGAAAAAATCGAATTTCTTCAAACTCGCCCAGAATGAAGCCCTACGGGCACTAGTTACAAAAATATCGTTTTAAGTTCGATAAATCAAAAATTATTTTTTTTCCGCAATTTTTTCGTTTCGATGCCCCAAATCGGCCAAAATCCATCGAAAATGAGCGGCATATTCAGACGCTCGTAAACTCAAAAGTAAAAATCTTCATTACAAACTGATTGCACGTCGTATTTGTACTTCCTTTTTTGTCTATTTAGAGCTAAATAGATCGTGATTTGATTAGAACTTAAATATTTGACGAATTTTCTAAATTAACGACCCAAGACAGCTTTACAAGAGGTCTACATTTAGCCTATTTTCAAATGCTAAAAAGGCGTTCTGGTACACGACTTTTCCCAAAACGACTAGTTTGGTGTGAAAGAGCATTCTTTCTTCTTCAAATTAGTGAAATAAAATTTTTGGGTAAATAAAATCGCGAGCGCTGAGATAGCGAACTAAATGCAGCACTTCTTCCTGAAAACGTGACCTTTGACCCGAGCGTAACGAAACCGATTACTGCAAGAAAACCCGGAAGAAAAGCAAACGCTTCGTTATTTTGAAACAATTTCTAGTGATATCTCTCCGAAACCATGATTGCAAGAAACTATTTCCAGATATGAAATCTTACAGGGTCAAAAAAGGAGCTAAAGGGCGCATTTTGACACAATAACTTTGTTTGCTGAGAATTGAAGTCAATGACCGTTAACGAATTCCAGTGAAATTTGCAAACTTGAAGTATGTTAGCCGATACTTACCTGAATATTTATATTAATAGAAGAGTCGTCTTCTTGGATTAACCTTCAAAAGAAGCAGGATCCAGATTTGAAAACCTCTAAAAGAAGAAATGTTTAATGTTCCATGACCTGCCCGCTGCTATAAATTAGCTTAAATTCCATGCACATGCCGACCGCATGTTTGTCGTAAAACCAACTGAACTCCACTGACAGTTTCCATGGGCAACCCCAAAATAAACAATCCCCAAAAATGTAAAGTGAAATTGGCTGTCTTCATGAACAGTTAGAAGCTAGAGTCAAGTTCCATAAAAGGTTTGCTTTGCCTTTTATTCCTCGGTCGATTTGGCTACCCTGAATTAAAGAAACGATAACAAACAAGCATATTGGAAAGGGATACCCATATATCGCCAGGGATTTAAGTATCCCACTTTCCCAGTGTTCAAAGGACGTAGTCTTGTCTACTTTATTTGCATTTTTTATAGAATTGTCTCCGAAGAAAAAAACTGCTTTAATGGCAAAATCTAATAGGAGGGATGGTTAAGGAAAGTGCGAGAAATAAACAAGTCTAAGACTTTCCCTGTATCCAAGGATTAGCCTTGTCTATACTTTATTTACATTTATTTTGGTTTTGTCTCCGAAGCAAAAAACTTATTTCATGGCATAGAGAACTGTTCCCCGGCAAAATCTACGTACACTAGGAGGGATGGTCAAGGAAAGAGCGACAAACAAGTCTAAGCCAGAGTTTATTTCCGACAGGCAACACATACAGAGGTCGGTCACAGCTTGGGACCTGCATATTGCGTTACGGCCGTTCGTTCGCATATTGATTTTAATCGCCGCACTATCGGAGGTTTAGAAAGCGCCTTTCTCGTTTTAAATAACGTGCATTTCAAGGGTTATCGATAGGCACCAAGCGCATGTTCATACAAGGATCTTTGGCGCGTGAATTCGGTTTTATATGTCGTTATAACTGCGGACTCGGATCAGACAGTCTGTTATGAATTGCGACTATTTTCAGAGATGTATTGTGTTTATATCAAGCTAAAGAACGCTTTAATTTATTGAGACAAAGCTTCGTAAGAAGATAAATGGGTTTTGAGCAGAATTGTGGATGATTTCACTTGCATCAGTTTTACGCTTTCAGTATTTCGGGTACCCAAAACACTAGGGATTTGTGACAGCGTTCGGGGTAGTTCAGGGGTTGGGACGGGGAATTTTGTTGAATGACGATATTTTGAATGTCCGGGAACTTTATTGTTGAATAAAAATAATTGTGGTTGAAGTTGAACAAATATTGTTGTTGAATGAAATTATTTTTGGTTGAAGTTGAACAAATATTTTTGTTGAATGAAAATAATCTGGGTTGAAGTTGAACAAATATTGTTGTTGAATGAAATTATTTTCGGTTGAAGTTGAACAAATATTTTTGTTGAATGAAATTATTTTTGGTTGAAGTTGAACAAATATTTTTGTTGAATGAAAATAATTTGGGTTGAAGTTGAAAGAAAATGCGTATCGTTGAATATAAATATAAAATGTTGAATATAAATATATGTTGTTGAACATAAATATAAGTTGTTGAATATGAAGGTCCAAGTTGTTGAATTTTGCAACATTTGGCTAACCATAGACGTTTGACCGCTGTGTCACTGCAGACACTTGTTTGGGCTTTTCATTGTGACTCTTTTTTTTGGGTCTAGTTAAAAAATAGTGTTAAATATATCTGAAAGTCTGTCATTTATCCACAGGCTGCACAAGCGCAGAATTGACTTTTGATTCAATAGACAAACGCGTACAAGACTTTGTATGGGAAACTTACTCAGTCTGCACGGTCTGCAGTGTTTTGGCGTGACCGATACTACGCAGTATTCGAACGGGACAGTAACTACTGAGTGAACAAAGTAGAATCAAGCACTTTCAAAAGGTAATGGAACTTGACTCTAGCTTCTAACTGTTCATGAAGACAGCCAATTTCACTTTACATTTTTGGGGATTGTTTATTTTGGGGTTGCCCATGGAAACTGTCAGTGGAGTTCAGTTGGTTTTACGACAAACATGCGGTCGGCATGTGCATGGAATTTAAGCTAATTTATAGCAGCGGGCAGGTCATGGAACATTAAACATTTCTTCTTTTAGAGGTTTTCAAATCTGGATCCTGCTTCTTTTGAAGGTTAATCCAAGAAGACGACTCTTCTATTAATATAAATATTCAGGTAAGTATCGGCTAACATACTTCAAGTTTGCAAATTTCACTGGAATTCGTTAACGGTCATTGACTTCAATTCTCAGCAAACAAAGTTATTGTGTCAAAATGCGCCCTTTAGCTCCTTTTTTGACCCTGTAAGATTTCATATCTGGAAATAGTTTCTTGCAATCATGGTTTCGGAGAGATATCACTAGAAATTGTTTCAAAATAACGAAGCGTTTGCTTTTCTTCCGGGTTTTCTTGCAGTAATCGGTTTCGTTACGCTCGGGTCAAAGGTCACGTTTTCAGGAAGAAGTGCTGCATTTAGTTCGCTATCTCAGCGCTCGCGATTTTATTTACCCAAAAATTTTATTTCACTAATTTGAAGAAGAAAGAATGCTCTTTCACACCAAACTAGTCGTTTTGGGAAAAGCCGTGTACCAGAACGCCTTTTTAGCATTTGAAAATAGGCTAAATGTAGACCTCTTGTAAAGCTGTCTTGGGTCGTTAATTTAGAAAATTCGTCAAATATTTAAGTTCTAATCAAATCACGATCTATTTAGCTCTAAATAGACAAAAAAGGAAGTACAAATACAACGTGCAATCAGTTTGTAATGAAGATTTTTACTTTTGAGTTTACGAGCGTCTGAATATGCCGCTCATTTTCGATGGATTTTGGCCGATTTGGGGCATCGAAACGAAAAAATTGCGGAAAAAAATAATTTTTGATTTATCGAGCTTAAAACGATATTTTTGTAACTAGTGCCCGTAGGGCTTCATTCTGGGCGAGTTTGAAGAAATTCGATTTTTTCGCTATTTCCAAGTCTAGTTGATATTTAGGCGAAGCTGCTCTTAAGTACCAGGAATGATAGCTTGGAAGCACCGTTTGCATCGTAAACAAAGCTGAGTAGCTTTAAGCGTAATTCAGCATAAACACCAAGGAACGCTGGGTTTGTTACATATAGCCGGAGAAACTGAAGGATCGTTTCCATTTAGTTTGTAGCCTTAATCGCAGACGCTATTTAAGTCATACAGAGTAATGTTGCGTAGCAATACGAATCACCTTGCAAACGGCTGACGCGCGGGAAATTTAAATTGACCAATCAGGATTCAGCAGGCGGGCAAAACTTTACTGTCCTGACGTCAATGTAAGTTTTAACAACAATCAGGGAACTTTTCTCGCTGGAGATGACATTAGCTTTTCACGAAAAAGGATTTACAATTCCAAAAACCATGTCAGATTGTAAAAAGTGAAAAATAAGAAACAGTTTTTGGCCTCCAAGCCTCTAATTTGGCGCCAAAAATGGGTCGCCGGCGTTCGGTATGGCAACTAGCTCGTTGCTCCACAGGCGGCCCAGACGTTGAATATGATTAATACGTGACATTATGCCGTTGGCGATTGCGTTACAATTTTAGCCGTTTATAAGACAATGTATGAGAATGCTTCGAAAATTACTCTAAATGCTACGTGTAGAAAATAATGTGAATAAAATTGCTTACCTTGCGTTTGCATTGCGTTATTTTGATGTCTCTGGGTTCCTGGAGGTGGTTTAGAGCCATTTAGGCGAGTTTTACTTTCTGGCGGTTTGCTCCCCGTAAAGAGAAACGAAAGGCGGGCGACCCACTGGCCCGACGGCTCGCACTACGACGGTTGGGGGTGACTTTGTCACGATGGCGAGGTCGTTAACTTGTAGAAATTCAAATCCTGTGCCCAAGATAATCGGTTACGGATCGAGACGGAGCAGAAATGGAAAGTAGGAGCTGGCAAACCAGCGATTCTCGGGCGGTTAAGATCAACTTTGGAACCTTGGGAGAAGGCGAATGGGAAGAAGAGTTATCGACGGCTGCCATGAGGCAATTTTGACGAGATTAGACCATTTTTGTGGAATTTACGGAGCTTTGAGTGCGGGCCGTCGGGCCAGCCCAGTGGGTCGCCCGCCTTTCGTTTCTCTTTAGGGGAAGCAAACCGCCAGAAAGTAAAACTCGCCTAAATGGCTCTAAACCACCTCCTGGAACCCAGAGACATCAAAATAACGCAATGAAAACACAAGGTAAGCAATTTTATTCAAATTATTTTCTACACGTAGCATTCAGAGTAATTTTCCAAGCTTTCTCATACAATGTCTTATAAACGGCCAAAATTGTAACGCAATCGCCAACAGCATAATGTCACGTATTAATCGTATTGAACGTTTTGGCCGCCTGTGGTTGCTCGTCGAGTCTCGCCAGGCGCAATAATAGTTGTGTTATGTTGAAAAAAATAGCCTATTCCTTGCCAAATTAAACCCGGAATTCTCAAGTTAACTATTAGATGAGGCCAGAGCAACTTTAGCATTGTCTTTATTTTTGTAAGCTGGGAAGAAAGTAACTATTATCATGTCGTTTCGGTAGGACAACTCAGTTTTGACTGCCGCTCGTACTGCGGGCGCAGCCGTCATATGCAAGGCACAACCAAGAGATTATTTTATAACAAAGTTATTTTGATCAGGTATTTTATAGGGAAGCGGAAATTATAGGTTCGATCTGTAAAACCAGCAGGTAGCCTGGTTATCCACTGAACGTAACTTAGGGCCTGATTACATGGCGAATTTCAGCCCGGGCTAAAATTTCAGCCTGGTTAGCCGGGCTGAAATCTCAGCCCGGCTTCTGAAACAAATTCTCATGGAATCAAATTGGCGATTACATGGAGAAGGATTCAGCCCGGGCAAACGGGCTGAAAAGTCTGAAAAAATCGCATGTAATCGAAACGGAATTTCAGCCCGGGCTGAAAAGTAGGAAATAAGATGTCTGCCGCTACGAAGCGGAAGCGATCTCAGTGGAATAAAGGCGATAAAATAGAGAACCTCTCTCATTTCAAAGTTTAGGTGGAATATAAGAACATCGAGACAAGGTTAAACAGCACGAGGGTGTCAGGGAGGCTACGAACTCGGCAAGCTTGAGGACATATTTTCTTTCTATGCAAGTACGTCTTTCTGGCTAAGAGACAGGTTTCGTTTCAGTTCCATCATCATTGTAGGGTGTTACTATCCCAAAAAGTTAAAAATTGAGCGCCAAAAAAAGGTCAAACTACGAGAGAAGCAATGCGCCTGTTTTCACGATTCGTGTTCTCTACGCCATTTTGATTCTCTGGAGACTTTTCGCACACAATTTCATATTTGGCGCCGAGGCTAATATTTCAGCCCGGGCTGAAATTCGTTATGTAATCGCAACAAAATTTCAGCCCCGCTAGCCGGGCTGAAATTTCAGCCCGGGCTGCAATTCGCCATGCAATCAGGCCCTTAAAAACATTTCTGAATAAGTTTGCGCTTGTGACAAACACATTTTTAATTGCTTTAAACTTTTTTTAAAAAGGATTAAAATTACGTGCTTATACCTACACTACTTGGATAAATACTGAGAAACTTGAGGGGATTAAGCTGTCAACGATCGATTAGTGTAAATTAAACAAAATCTTAGTTTAACGTTCAGCTTTTTTTCCTGTGCCTCGTTACATATTCATCCCCTCATTATTTTCTTCTTCGATTTCCAATGGACACCGTTATTACACTACGCAGTACCTAAGTTTCTGCATTACGTTCGGCATTATGACAGACAGTAAACCGGTGAGAAAGTGGAGGAGAATTTTCCGTACCACCTTGATTTTCAACTTATCTCGAAACCCGTCAAGCTTTTGTTTTGACAATCTGATAATAACAATAATCTTCTTCCATGCATGACGTAATATACAGATTTAGCCAAGCCTAATAGCGGAGCTCCTGATTGCAATAACTAACCACAAAGGAAAATTAACAAATTGAGG